>NC_135178.1:38310357-38330357 GCF_041146795.1 Maylandia zebra
CATCCTGGACCAGCTGCGACCCATAGTAAGACCACATCTGGATCCCCTTCAGTTCGCTTATCAGCCTCGTCTCGGAACAGAGGACGCCATCATCTACCTGCTCAATCGTGTCTACACCCATCTGGACCAGCCGGCGAGCACTGTGAGGGTCATGTTTTTTGACTTTTCCAGTGCTTTCAACACCATCAGGCCGACCCTCCTGGGTGATAAGTTAGCAGCGATGCAGGTGGATGCTTCTCTGGTGTCCTGGATTGTTGATTACCTGACAGGAAGACCACAATATGTACGTCTCCCACAGTGTGTGTCTGACAAGGTGATTAGCAACACAGGGGCACCACAGGGGACTGTCCTCTCCCCCTTCCTCTTCACCCTCTACACCACAGACTTCAGCCACTGCACAGAGACCTGCCATCTTCAGAAGTTTTCTGATGACTGGTGGTTGGATGCATCAGCAGGGATGATGAGACAGAGTACCGGGCTGTGGTCGACTCCTTTGTCACGTGGTGTGAGCAGAATCATCTGCAGCTCAACGTGGCAAAGACCAAGGAACTGATCGTGGACTTCAGGAAGACCAGGAAACACTTGACCCCTGTTTCAATCCAGGGGGTCAGTGTTGACATTGTGGAGGACTATAAATACCTTGGAGTACACATTGACAATAAACTGGACTGGGCTAAAAACACCACAGCACTTTACAGGAAGGGCCAGAGTCGTCTCTATTTTTTGAGGCGACTGAGGTCCTTCAACATCTGCCAGAAAATGCTGAGGATTTTCTATGAGTCTGTGGTGGCCAGTGCGATCCTCTATGCTGTTGCATGCTGGGGGAGCAGGCTGAGGGTCGCAGATGCCAACAGACTTAATAAACTGATCCGTAAGGCCAGCAATGTTGTGGGGATGGAGCTGGACTCCCTCAAGGTGGTGTCGGAGAGGCGGATGCTGTCCAAGATAAAGACAATGTTGGATAACACCTCCCACCCACTCCATGACATGTTGGTCAGTCACAGGAGCTCGTTCAGTGAGAGACTGAGATTACCGAAAAGCACCACTGAACGACACAGGAAATCATTCCTGCCTGTGGCCATCTCCCTGTACAACGCATCCACTTAACACACTGTTTGCTGCTACAACTACACATGTTTCTTTTCCAACTATTTATTTATGAGTGACTTATGTATGTATGTATGTATATATATGTATATATTGTACTATTCTTAGTTAGCGTATTGTCTGTCTTGTCTTAATGTTGGTTTAAAATGGAGCACTGTAACAAAAAATAATTTCCCCCAGGGATCAATAAAGTATTCTGATTCTGATTCTGATTCTGAAACAAAATATTAATTCTAAAAATAAATCTTAGTTTGTTTTACAGAAGAACAGACAAAACTGACTAACTTTTGTCAGTATCAAATAAACTGAGAACTAAAAGGAAATTCTCAATCTCTCCTTGTTGTATAGCTGAGCTTTTCAAACAGTTTTAACAGTTACTTTAGTCTGACAAAAGCCGAATGACGAATTAGCGCTTCCAGTCAGAGACTGAGGCTACGTCCACACGTACACGGGTATTTTTGAAAACGGAGATTTTCCGTTTTCGTTTTAAAAAATAATCCCGTCCACACATAAAGGCAGAAATGAAGGAAAACGCTGCTATGAACATGCCAAAGCAGCAGGTGGCGCTAGATTCCTAACCGTGCAGAAATGTTGGCCAATCAGAAGTCTAGAAGCCTCGGTGGGAAAAAGTAAACAAAGCTGGGGCATAGAAGCAGAACCGAGTCGTATGTGTGGAGGGACAGTAACTGTGTGTATATGTAAGCATTTAAACACTGCAGAGAGTAGAATTAACAGTATTGTAGAAATTCATTTCACCGAAACAATAACGTGGCGCACAGTGTGACGCATGCACCAGTTTATTGTATTTCCAGACTTGCTTTCGGCACATTTACAGTGCACGCTACTCTGTTTTTTGTCAGACTTGAAATAGCCGAAATACCTTCACACTACGGAGCTTCTATGGCTCTTCCGTTCGACAATCTCTCCGGCATTGGAACCATCATCTGTTTTCTCTTCGGTCACGCTCGGTTGATTTTTCTAGTCGGCACACTCATTTCCTCCATTACCCGCTGGCTGCTTCCCAAACAAACACACGTGCGGCTTGGCACTTGTGCTGTACGTAACAAGTCACGCGACGTGACGCTGCGGCTGTGATTGGTTCGGCTCTGCGCTACTTAATTTGGATTGGCTGACCTTTTTTTTTTTCTTTTTTTTTTTTTAAGAGGATAAGAGCGGCGAAGTCTATCGCGATAGCTTAATTTCTCTATCGAGTAAAAGTTATATCGCGATACATATCGTTATCGTTCTATCGCCCAGCTCTAACCTGGATGACTGAGAACCTTCACAGACAGATATATATTTTAGTTCTGCTGAGCCAAATAAGACAGGTCAGGGTGAAGAAGTGACAGCCAAAGAAAAGCTTACCACAAAACGGAGAAGTTATGACAAATCAGACTATAAGGCAAAAAGAAAGTGCAGCTTTATGGTTTCATGGACAAAAGAATTTCTGTGGCTGCAATATGATGAGCTAAATAACCAGGGCTGCACATAAGTGGTCCGCAGGTGCGCATTCGCTGTCAAAATAAAAAACACGCACAAGGGTTAGGGTTAAATTTAAAAACTGTACTTTTGAGTTAAAATATATATTTATAATTTTAATAAATGACAAATTAAAAAGGCATGAACATTTTTTTTGTATCGAAAAAATATCGAACCGTGACACCAAAGTATCGAACCGAACCGTGAATTTTGTGTATCGTTGCACCCCTAATATATATATATATATGAAGTTTATATGAAACGCGCCCTGAGGTGACTGTTGTTGCAATTAGGCACTGTATAAATAAAAGTGAACCCAACGTCGTTCTGCATTGGTTACGTACCGATGTTCTCCAGGAAGTGATGCTGTGCTTTCAGCCTCCTGATCTCCAGCTCCTGCTCTTTGAACCTGTGAGGAAACAGAAGCTGCTCCGCTGAGCTGATTCCCGTCAGAGCCAAGAAGTCGGCCACGTTCTGTTCGATTTGCTGGTTCTCAAGCTGAGAGTACCGCCCCCAGCGCAGAGACACACCTGGAGGAAGACAGGCATTCACAGGGTTAATGCGCAGTGCTCGTACCTTCCTGCTGGTGGCGTCTGCAGCAGCGTTACCTTTCTTTTTGAAGGCCTTGAAGCGTGCCAAGTCATACCGCAGCAGCTTGTTGATCTGATCGGCAGATTTCTTCTTCACATGAGGAACAAATTCCTGAAGTTCCTCCAACAACTTATGGTCAAACCTGAAGCACATGACATCATCATCATCATCAGCTGACATCATCATAAAAGCAGAGACAACAAAGATGGACGCCGCATGAGGAGCTTTGCGTCCACGCTGCTTCCTGTCTGAGCGTGCGGAGCCGCAGGTGGTAAGGTGTCACGGCTCCCCAGCTTTGTTCAGTCTCTGATCTTTCTGTGTTGTGTTCACTGACGTCTCGTTAACATGAACTTTATGAACTCACTCTTCAGGATCAGCTGCCGCCTCCGTTCTCCTCTTCTTCTTCTCCTCCTCCCCGTGACCCCCCGCTGCACCTCTCTGCCTCTTTGCAGGATTTACATTCTTCGTTGCCTTCTCTCCATTACATGATGTCACTTCCTGCACACTTTCACTTCCCCTCTCCTCCTTCAACCTGTTCTTGACTGTTTGAACCGACACATGTGCATTTGCTGTTGCTGTGGCTACACTCGCCATGCGCGCCGCCTTCTTCTTTTGTTTAGTCTCGCTGTAAGGCTCCCTTTCCTGTGATGTCACTTCCTCTTTCTTTTTCTTCTTTCCTCCCTCGCTGCTCTTCTCCTCTTTTCTGCTCACCTGTCCATGAGGAGAACAGAACACCTCCTTCTCCTCCTTTCTCTTTTCTGGCTCTTTGTCCTCCTGTTTTTTCTTCCTTTTCTTCTCCCTGCTCACCTTTTCATCCCCAGTAGGAGGTGAGGGAGGAGCCAACAGTTCTTCCTCCTCCTCTTCTCTCCTCTTTTTTCTCTTTTTCTTCTTCTCCTTCCTGCTCAGCTGTTCACCCAGACCAGGAGACGAGGGACCCGGTTCCTCCTCTTTCTTCCTCTCTGCCTCGCTGGTTTCCTCCTGTTTGTCCCCCCTCTGCTCTTTCTCCTCCTTCTCCCCATTCACATGTGCATCTTCAGCAGAAGAAAAAGGAGAACTGAACACCTCCTCTTCCTCCGCTCTTCTCTTATTTTTCTTCTTCTTCTTCTTCTTCTTCTTCTTCTTCTTCTTCTTCTTCTTCTTCTTCCCCTCGCTGGTTTCCTCCTCCTCCCCGTTCACCTGTCCATCTTCAGCAGGCGAGCTGAACACCTTCTCCTCCTCTCGTCTCTTCTTTTTCTTCTCCTTCCTGCTCACCCGTTCCTCTTCAGCGGGAGGACTGAACAGTTCCTCCTCCTTCTCTCCTCTCTCAGGAGTGTCGATGTCGATGGGAGCAGGCGACTCCTCGCCCTCTGCGCGCCTCCTCTTCTTCTTCTCACAGGATGATGGAGGTGTCATGATGGGAGGAGCAACAGGAGGAGGCGATGGCTCGATGCTGCAGGTCAGTTTGTGACAGAAGCTGCAGAAGAAGAAGAGGAAGGTCAGGTCAGGTGTGGCCAATCAGGACAAATAAACAGGACACAGGTGTGAGCTGACCGCCTGGCACAGGCGAGGCTTCAGTGGGGGAGGTGTACCCGGCCACTTCACTTTACGCCTGCTGCCAGGGCGCAGGAAGCCGCTGCAGGATTCTCCTGAACAACGGGTATTGCCGCTCAGACAACACATTTTGAAACGGCTCTAACATCACCTGTGTGTCTCGGAGCGCCCCAGCCAACATTCATTATCAAAGTGTCCAAGCTCACATGTGACAGCGACCAGGTGTGCTTCACCTGTGATATGATCTCCTCACCGCAGGAAGAGACGCTCGTCTGTCTGGCTTCAGATCACGTGACTTCATTAGAGAGGGTGTGCGCACGTCGTCAGGCCGTAACAGCGATCAGAAACATTATCAATCAGCAGAAAACCCGATAACGAGTCAGAGCTTCACGTATCACCACCACGGAGCCCCCAAGGACGGCCCCCACCTGTGGCTTCCACCCGGCAAGACTCAATCAGCTCCAACCGACAGTCAGGACACATCTAGACCCCCTTCAGCTGGTTTAAAGTGGCGTCAGACAGGCGGATGTTGTCCGAGCTGGCCAGTCAGAGGAACGTGCTCAGTGAGAGACGGAGACTGCCCATAATGCACCACAGAACGACACAGCGTGCACACTGCAGCAGTTACAGCCTTTGGCACGTCGTCCACACCAAAGTGCAGCTCAGTGTGAGCGGTTCAATCTGTGACGTGTGTCGTCGATTCACACCAGGATTCAGGGTGCTTTTATTCAGCTGTGACATCACGTCCTCTGAGATTAACCACACAGCTCTCTATACTCCTCACTGTACTCCTTCACCTCTGCAACTCCCTCTATTCTTCCTCTGAATGCTTTCCTATACTTCCTCATTTCTCCATCAAGCCTCCTTGTCTCCTGTTCACTGTGCAGAGGAAACAACTTCTCAGCTGGTTCCCTCAGCACCCAACCTGTAGGTAACTCCTCCCACAACCAGGAGCCCCTCAGCATTCCTCCTCTTCCTCCTCGGGCATCTTCCAAAACCATCTGCTCTCCCTAACCTCTTTTCCTCGAGCCCAGTGAGAAAAAGAGAAGAGTGGCCTTCTGTTCAAAGGAGGAGGAGCAGGTAGGGTCCGATGACGTCACAGAGCACAAACACGTGATCTGTCCTGTGCTCACAGCTGTGACACGCGTGTACATGTTTACAACAGTCACACAAACTGCTGCGCTGTGGCTGTCGTGGTTGCGTGTAATCGGCTCACGGGTCAAACTCTGTTACAGCTAAGAAGCCACGGTATCGGCCGGTAGCTAGCGTTCTTCCTAAACTCCGTGTCCGGGGTCGCTCAGGTGTGACGACCCCAGCAGCGCGTGGAACACGATCAGCTGATCAGCTGCCGTCTACCTGAGAGGAGACTACGGCAGCGGGGTCAGGGGTCAACCCGCCTCAGACAAAAGACGAGCTCGAGCTGCATCGCGAATTCGCCGCTGAAACCAACCTGGCGCTCATATGTGACGTCACTAAAGAGCTCTTACTCTGTAAAAACCGAACCGGTCACACTGAGGGTTAGGGGTCAGGGCGAGTTCAATTTAACGCTAACCTTAAAGAAAGAAAACGGAAGTGCTCCTACCTGATCTGGTGTGATCGATCTTTCTCGCGCTCTTACAGCCGTTAAACTTTGATTCTCGCCGACTCGCGCTCTTTGGCGGATGCACGCGGACGGCGGAACTCGCGCTACTTGTTTACGTCCTGTGTTGCAGCCGCGCATGCGCAGTGATGGACATGCTCAGTGGAGGAAGTGAAGCGGTCCCTCTGAGTTTCCGGATTCGTTTGAGGGTTAATTTTTTCTATTGGTGCACGAAGAAGAGCTGATAGGAGCAGGCGCTCCGTAAAATACATGTGCGCTTCCATAAAAATAAAAATATATAAAAACTAAAATCAAACAAAAGCAAAGGGCACATTAGAGTTTACTAACTAAACCAGTGGTTTAGCAGTGTGGGTGTGATCAAGTTCCTTTGAATACATGTGAAACAGAGCTGGAGACTGATTTAGTCAGAGATTAAAAGTGTCAAAAGCGCCAAATGTGAATTTTTCATCTGATGAAATACATCCAGTAATATCCCCTAGGAGTAACACTGACCTCTGTCCATCCACTCCTTGTTATACTGTGATACAGCGAGTAAAATTATGATTACACAGCAGTTTCCAATGTATGAGGTAGAGATGGACCGATCCGATATTCATCCAGGCTGGAATATTGAGTTTGCAGCAGGCTGTGAGTAAGTTTATTTCAGCATGAAACACATTTGTTGTTTCAACTCTTGGAGCTGATCAAAGTCTTAAAATAAGCTGCAGAGAAAAAAACAACAACCAATGCACTTATGTTGTGATGAAGCTGTGCTGGAACAACCAGTTTATTTCAGAGTTACTAAAACAACGCATTTATCTAAACGTCTTTTAAAAAGCTCAAAGGACACAACAGTGTGTTTGTTTTATTATTATTATTTTTATATTATTAGTCTTTGACGATAGCGTCGGCTGTCTCAGGCTGTCAGCAGCTGCGAGTTTCATGATCACGGTGTCCAGATCTACATCTTGTTAATAATTTTACCTCTTCACTACGTACGACTCTGGATACTGTAGCTCTGGTGAAAACTAAGGCCTAAATAATACTAAATAATCAGGCCCCATCTTATCTTAATGACCTTGTAGTACCATATCACCCTATTAGAGCACTTCGCTCTCGCTCTGCAGGCCTACTTGTTGTTCCTAGAGTATTTAAAAGTAGAATGGGAGGCAGAGCCTTCAGTTTTCAGGCCCCTCTTCTGTGGAACCAGCTTCCAGTTTGGATTCAGGAGACAGACACTATCTCTACTTTCAAGATTAGGCTTCAAACTTTCCTTTTTGCTAAAGCATATAGTTAGGGCTGGACCAGGTGACCCTGAATCCTCCCTTAGTTATGCTGCAATAGGTGTAGGCTGCTGGGGGATTCCCATGATGCATTGGGTGTTTCCTTTCCAGTCACCTTTCTCACTCACTATGTGTTAACAGACCTCTCTGCATTGAATCATATCTGTTATTAACCTCTGTCTCTCTTCCACAGCATGTCTTTATCCTGTCTTCCTTCTCTCACCCCAACCAATCACAGCAGATGGCCCCGCCCCTCCCTGAGCCTGGTTCTGTCGGAGGTTTCTTCCTGTTAAAAGGGAGTTTTTCCTTCCCACTGTTGCCAAAGTGCTGCTCATAGGGGGTCATATGATTGTTGGGTTTTTCTCTGTGTGTATTATTGTACGATCTACTGTGCAATATAAAGCACCTTAAGGGGATTTGGCGCTGTGTAAATACAATTGAATTGAAATCTACGTCGCTGTCACACCACTCCGAACAAATCCAATTATTCTGGATCGGGACATGTGTGGTCCTGATCAAAGGTCGCCTGCAGACAGCAACAGGAGGCGGCTTCGTTTGTCTGCAGTCAGCTGACTGAAATGTGAAATCTCTGGTCAGATTTGAACCATCGTCGCTTTTGGGACTGGGAGGGTGAGAAAGGTGTTACCAGGCAACAAGGAGGAGGACAAATAGGATCAAGCCTGATGAAACTTTATTCAAGCCTCCAACACAGGAAGTGACATTTCTCTTTACGATCAGACTTTTCCAGCTTACAGAGGTCAGAGGTCACAGAGAGGCTTCAGCTCCAGACGGACACCTGTGATTGGTAAACATGTCAGGTGGGAGAGCCTGACATCACGTCTGTGAGCTGCATGTTTGAATAAAGTTTGACAGTGAAATACAAGCTGAGATGTTTGTTAGAGAGATTATTTAAATCAGCACCACGAGGTTAAAGGTCACATTTCTGCAGTTACTACAGAATCAGGTGAGTACAGGTGAAACAGGACACAGATCAGGTCACAGGTTCACAGGTCCAGGGTGACGTTTACATGCAGAGTGTTTATCATGCGGTCAGTGAGTGCATCGTCAGTTGGTCTGCATTCAGTCACCTCGTTAGTTTGGGTTAGGGACCACAGAACAAACAGGAAGTAAACAGCTGTTTCCTGTACGGCATTGTGGTGGGAGGAGCAACAGCTGATGGATATGATGACCTCATTAAGGCTGTGTCCTTTTAAAGCTGAAAGTATGGGTTACTAAACTTCACTACATCTACCAGAATGCTTTGCATCCCCCCCCCAGTCATGTGACTTAATGAGTCGTGTCCTGCGCCCCCAAGGGTTTCAGCAGTCTCTTCAACCTCGACCACTTCTCGTTAACTTGTTAACCATCACTACATTTGCCCCTCACACTGACACGCGTGCTTCACACCTCAGACCCACACCCACCCCTCAGACCAAGGACCTTACACCCACACCTACGCCTCACGCCTCACACCTCACACCTACGCCTCACGCCCTACTACACCTTCCCTACCCCAGCATCACAGGGATGCCCACGTTCACCTTCTAATGCAGTCAAACCTCAGCTTGCCCCACCAAACATGCCTCTCTTGGCCACTAACGTGGGTTTCCTGTGGGAAAGCCCACACCGGCATCCCCACTAGCCTTGAAGGGCAAATATGCTGCGGGCGCTGTGTGAGATAAATATGGGTTTGCCCCACCCACATAGCCCCACTTACCCATCCACACAGAAGTGCTTGCAGCCCTAAGTTTGATTAAAACAAACTTCCAAACATCAAATCAAACCTCAGAGTCCATCCAAGCATTTTTTTTCTTCTTCCGTACAGAAACCAACCTGTGATTCCTGATCATGTGACATGTGTTACAGGTGTGTTAGTAAAAATTAAGATTATTTCTGACAGCAGTTTGTCCTACATGCAGACGAAAACCCTCATGGCCCCAAGTCCAGGATCACTGCGGTCCTGGTTTCAGTCTGAGGAGCCAGAGCCACACTCAACAACAAATGCTACTCCTTAAAGGGAACTAGAATTCAGTCGCTCCACCCGATCAGACTTGGGGCTTCATCAGTGATGATGATGATGATGATGATGATGGAGGGAGGAGCTAGCAGATTGTGCGTCCGGGTCCTCCTCACTGTTCCTCAGCAGCAGTGAAGCTCGCTGCTCATTCATCCTCCTGGACTGGACTCTCTGGACCAAAGAGAAGAAGTTCTCCTGACCGTCAGGAACCGGAGTGAGCACGTCATCCAGGTCTGGGAGGGAACACCTCTGGTCCTCCATCCTGTCAGACTGCAGACAGAGAGACAGGTGAGGGCTGTTCTACACTATCCTGTTCCTGATGACGAGATCAGTGTTGATCCAGGACCATCCCTGAGCAGCCGCACTGTTGTGACATATTGACAGAAAGTACTTGTTTGCACCTTACAGAGAGCCATCTTGTCATGGGGTCTGGAGGTCAGTAAGTGGGAGTGGACCCAAATGCAGACACAGACAGAAGCTCACGTGGGTCATAACCCGTCTGGTAGCTAATGTAACACAACAAACATGGATAAAATCTTTTTATCCCCATAGCATCATCATCTGTTCTGATGAGCTTCTCTTTCATCCTTCAGGTAAAGTGTAGATTTGACTGAAAATGCTAAAATCAAGTCCTGCCCACGTCACCTTTACTGATTAATGTTAAAACAATGTGTACAGATAGTAAGGTACAAACGAATTTTTCTTGTTGTTCATTCGTACACATGCAGGAGCTGCACTATCATATTGCTCATAGATCAGAGTGAACTGGAGTGAAAATGGTCGGATACTTCAAACAGGGCCATTCTGACCACTGACAGGTGAAGTGAATACAGTCATACCACCTGTTAGTGGGTGGTATATATCAGGGAGCAGGTGTACATTTTGTCCTCAGACGTGATGTTAAAAGCAAGAAAAATGCACAAGAGGATTTGAATGTGTCTGACAGTTTGGGTCAGAGTGTCTCCAAAGCTGCAGCCCTTTGGTTGGTCTGCAGGGCTCAGTAACCTATCAAAGAACCAACCAGGTTCACTGACGGCTGGACCGGGTGGCCCATTCTGATAGAAAGGTGTCAGCATACACATCATGTGGATGCCCAGATGCATGTGTACTGCTTACCTGGGGAACACCTGGAAGCACAAGGCCAGATTGGAAGAAGATGAGCCGAGGAGGCGGCACGATGTTTTGGGTGATGTTCAGCTGGGAAAAGTTGTGTCCTGCATCCACGTGGATGTTACTGTGACAGGCCTACCTAAGCACTGTTACAGGCCGTGTCCACCCTTTCAGAGAAATGGTGCTCCCTGATGGTTGTGGCCCTTCAACAAGATAAGCCACGCTGCTAAACAGGTTCAGAAATGTTTTAGAGCACATGAAGTTTGAGGGCGGACTTGGCCTTCAATCAGGGATCTGTGTGATCTCCCAGACTAAGCAAATCCAGTCTAGGAGGCCTCAGCTCGCAGCTTACAGGACTCAAAGGATCTGTTGCTAACATGTTGCTGCTAACCCTAAACCAAAAGTAACCAAAGGCTTTATTATTTACCTTTTCTCTTTGCTTTAGTCAAGAACAATACTAACTTAGGGAGGTCTCTGTTTTCAAAATTAGAGGTAAGAAAGCATTTCTAATATTTCTGTCTGACATCACAAGAATCTGATTGGTCAGGAGCATTGATACTCCCGGTGTTGTAAAAACCACACCAACCAACCACACCAGTGTGTCCAATCTTTAGCTAACAGTTAACCCAGTAAAGATACAGACCTGGTAGTGTATGAGCATGTAGTAAAAGTCCAGGCTGGGCACAGGGGGTTGATCTGGACTGCAGGCCCCACAAAGAGCAGCTGGTCCCGGATCGGGCAGCAGGCTGACGCTGGCTCTCTGGTCGTCCAGCCTCTGACACTGAGACTCCAGGATCAGGTCCAACAGGGCCTCTGGCTCCCCCTGCTGGCTGCTCCTACGCTGCACCAACAACACAGGTGTTACAAGTGGTTAACAGGAGTCTGAGTTAAAGATTTGAGTTCCAACACACTTAATGTGACAGCATCTGAACACCACGATGTCACCATCTGTCCTCTCCGCTCTTTCCAAAATCACCAAAACTCTTTACTGCATGTTGAGTTTTCACTTTGATCTGCAGTTTCACACCAATGTTTGTCAAATACTACAGACCAGAAGAGTCTGCACCACACTGAGAACAGAGTCTGAGGCAGCTTATGTCAGCCTATTGCTTCTGACTGTCTGTAGATGTCTTTGATTGGAGTTCATCCAGGTGCAGAGCTTCACCTCAGACAGGTGATGATTCTTTATAAGCTACAGCTAAAAGGCTGTTTGATCCATTCATCGGGGTCTCCCCTGAATCTGTGACCTCTCTTTAATTATTCAGGCTGTTATTAAAAATCACATGAGGTAACTCTGACCACACATGTGGTCCATCCAGATTTTTAGGTTCTAACTCGTCTCATCAGACCTCTGTCTGATCAAAGCTACCCAAAGACTGATCAACACCTCCCTTCAGATTTGGCTCCACCTGGGAGCTCCTGTCTCTCCTGGACTTGTGGGACCAGCTCAGGTGTGTCTTTCACTGCAGGTGAGAGTTACCTTACTTCTGGGGGTCGTGATTCTCATTCTGGAGCTGAGTGCAGAGCTAAGGCTCTGTCCCCGAGGTCTGGCGGTGCCGCCTTCAGGACTGGGACCGGCTGGACTCACAAGGCCTCGGAGAGTCCTGAGGGTCCTCAGGGGTGAGGTGGAGGTCAGCGTCCTGCTGCTGACTTTACTGGGATTGTGGGATTCTGGTCCTGGATCCAGACTACCATTTTGATCAGGGGTCATGGGACTTTTTGACACCGCCGCTCCAATCCTGCCGTTGTGGTGAACATTTGAAGAGAGCGAGGGGGAAGGCACGCCTGGGTGTTGGCTGTCCGTCATGATGGAGGTGTGGGAGGTGCTGAGGGAGGAGTTCTCCTCAGGCTGTCGCGGTGAACCTGGACACAGAGGAAGTGACAGATAGTACTCTGTAGCATTCTGTATACTGCATTTCATTTTTTCAGACTTAAAGGCTAAAACGTCCGTTTGAGCCCCACGAGGTCAGAGTTGGCCTGCAGCCTTTTTTACTGTGTGAATTAATCCTTACCTCCATCTCCACCTACCCCTCCACCCCTCGCATCAAACAGTGTGAAACATATACCATCACCCTCATGTTTTCGGACACTAACAGTTAACAACCCAAACACCTGGAAGGCAGCACAGGTTCTCTAATGACATGAAGGTGATGCTCAGACGTTTCCATCCGCTCATTATCAGCACCACCGTCAGGGTGATTTGGGGCTTTTAATCACTCCTTTGAAATGTTTGTTTTTACCAGGGTGGAGTGATTGTACAGAAATACTAATTTTTTAAAAAATTGTACTTTCTCTGCAATCCACACAGAGTGAAGAACACACCCCACTAACATTTGGTTCAACGTCCCTCAGCAAGCTTCAGCCTGACCCGATGCTTTGGATGTTTGACCACTCCTCTTGGCAGAAGCGAATCGATGCTTCAGCAATGTTGAGGTCCGGGCTCTGCGGAGGCTGATCCATCGTATGTTTCTATTCAGGATGCTTTCACTGCACTGGCAGTGTGTTTGAAGATCTCCATCACCTTTGGCTGACATGCATCTGGAACCACGATGGAGACTCCGCCATGTTTCACACAAGGCTGCAGACTCTCACTGTTGCACCTCTTCTGACCTCCTCGTACATGCTGACCATGACGTGGACAGTTCCTCTGATCTTCAGTCCACTTCCGGTGTGATTTTTATACCCCAGCTTTCAGCAATAGTATGTCTTGGTTTAAAACAGGCCCCCTTCGTGAGATCAGAATCAGAATAGTTTAAGCAAATGTAGATTTGTATATATGAAGGTTTGTGTGTGTGTGTTGTTTGCAGCAGTGTTTAAACTCTGATTTATCTTTAAAATGTTGCCTGCAAATGAGAATGAAGCTGAGCAGTTGGGTTGTGTGCGCTCCACATGAAGCAGAAACAGTAAAGTTAGCCGAGTGCGCCCTCGGAGACGATTTCAGGTTAAAGTGAAGCTACAGAAGTAGGTCAACAACAACAGGAGCAGAGCTGCCAGTGTCTAATCGCATTTACAACACAAAGACAGCCACACACACGAATGCATTAATGAGCAGTGTCACTGCGTTCATCTGCCCCAGGCTGCAGCTCCACCCAGAGGCTGTCGGGGGAACTGCGGCAGCCCACAATAAAGCGGCAGAGAAAATCAGAGAAGTCAGAGGTGGTTCAATCTGGACTCTGAAAACGTCACGAAGGGGCCACACACACACACACACACTCCCCGAAGAACAAAAGCTCCTGTTCCCTCACCTCTACATTACAGACTTCCTCCAACTTCCAGCTTCCTGTCTTCGACCCCGTCAGTCGTCACGCCGCTCTGCTGCTGGGTTCTTCGTCTTACTCCTCCATCGAGTGAGGTCTCTCTACCAGCCAGTCCACACAAACTTTAAAGCAAGCACAAAAGGACATACACATACTCACACAATGAAAGGAGAAGAACCCCGCCCCCTCGCCCTTACATCATGTTTCTATGGAAACCAAAGAGAGTCGTCCAAATCCCCCGCCTCACACACATACACACACATTCCTGCATTGTTAAACTCCATTCAGCTGAACTCAGAGGACGCTCTTCATCAGTGGGCCTCACACACACACACACACACACACACACACACACACACACACACACACACACACACACACACACACACACAATCTAACACTGTTGGCATAGACTTTTGCACAGTTGAACCAACAGTTTCAGGATAAAGCTTCTGTACCTGTGCCCAGACTCAAACATCATTAAAAATGCACGAGTATAATTGTAAAAAGAACCCAAAGACAGTGCTGTCATCATGTGACTGACACATCTTTAGCCAATCAGTGTGCAGCATTCTTCAGTCAGTCATCATGTCCTGTTAAAAACAAAAGTCTGTGATTCCTCAGCTCAGGAGATCAGAATCCTGATCCAAGGCTGCTGGGGATTCCCATGATGCACTGGGTGTTTCTTCTTCACTCACTATGTGTTTATGCACCTCTCTGCACTGAATCATTATCTGGCTCTCTTCCACAGTCTGTCTTTGTCCCGTCTTCCTCCCCTGAACCCCACCAGGCAGCAGCTGCGAGCTGAGGCAGCAGACAGCAGAAAGTTTTTCCTTCCCACTGTCACCTGCTTGCTCATGTGTGGGTTCGCTCCAGGTACTTGGGCTTCCTCTCAAATGGAAGTAGTGGGGTTGGGTTAATGAACGGTGTGAGTGCGAATGGTTGTCGGTCTCTGTGTGTTAGCCTGTCCAGACCCGACCTGTCCAGGATGTCCCCCAGCTCCTCCCGGGCCCCCCTCTCGTCCGATGGTAGCTGGGACAGACTCCAGCGAGCGTTTCTGAGAGCTCGAAGCAAAGCTATTAAATCTGTGGATCCTGCAGCTTATAGGAAGGAAGAACCTGTCACAGGGGATCAGAGAAGTGAAGAGACTGAAACTGAACACTCACTTCATGTGTAGCAAGGATCCACAGTGTCTGTGGCAGGGCTTTCAACACATCGCTGACTACAAGCCCCCTCCCCCGATGATGAGCCGGGACAACAGCTCTCTACCAGATGAGCTGAACAACTTCTTTCTACGGTTTGAGGTTACAACACCACCCAGGCACAAACAGTTCCACTGCCACCGGGCGGGGCTCTCCAGCTGTCAACAGCTGGAGAGAAAGGCTTGAGCTGAGCTTTTAACACAATCATCCCATAGCAGAGTGTGGAAAAGCTGATGTTTCTAGGCGTGGACACTGCAACCTGCAACTGGCTTCCTGAAAAGCAGACAGTGAAGGTGGGCAACCGCACATCAAAAACACCTCAGTGAGCTCCTGTGAAGATCAAAAGAGGATACCAGTACAAAATCCATCCATCCATTCAACTGAGTTTACTTCACTTCAATTCAAAACTTCCCAGGAAAAAAACCTGTGGCAGAGGATCAGGAAGGGGTGGCCATTTCCAGTCTCACTTTTATCTGAGACTGGAAATTAGAAGCAGGAAATTAGCAGCCCCAACCTGTCCATGGTATCGCTGTCACCCTATGGCAGCTGGGATAAGCCCCAGTCCCACAGAAACCCTGAACTGGATAAGAGGAAGAGAAGGGATGGATGGAAGTTAGCAGCCATCCAGGTCTTTATGTCTTTAAGACATTCCTGCAGTTTAACTCATTGGTGTGTGTTATCTGGCTTCATGGACAGATAGAGCTGGGTGTCATCTGCATAGCAGTGTAAATGTATGCTATGTCTTCTAATGATACTGCCTAAGGGAAGCATGTATAATGTAAACAGAATTGGTCCTAGCACTGAACCCTGTGGAACTCCATAATTAACCTCAGTGTGTGAAGAGGACTCTCCATTTACATGCACAAACTGGAGTCTATTAGATAGATATGATACAAACCACTGCAGTGCAGTACCTGTAATACCTACAGCATGTTCGAACCGCTCTAATAAAAATCCATGTGTCGCGTCTTTGAGGATTTGTTCCCGTCTCTAAAGGAACAGATTTTCAGATACTGTTTATCTGTTAGAAATTTTGTTTTTCTTTTATGTAGAAAACGATTGCTCAAGAGCACTTCAAAAAATACAGGAAGTCTGGCAAAATATAAAGAAATGAGTTTAAGGTTAAGCCTTTTGCCCAGTACTTAGTACACAGTATCAGCAGTATAACTGACTCCTGTTAGAAGGCGATACAATCACTGATCTCAAAGTTCAGAAAGGGTTAAAAGTGAGGATCCACCCCCACATGTCCTGCTCCCCAAGTCTCAGCTCGTCTCTTCCCGTAGCCGGGCTAAGAACACGGACCCACATCGCTGCACGTGTTCACCTTTCCTTAAAGCTGGAAACCATCAACTATCATCTGATGAAGATTTAACTGTTATCATTTAGAAGGTTGAAGGAGTCCACTCTCATCTCCACAAACTTTTCATTTGCAATTCACGACTTTTCCATTGTTTTGATTTTGGTGGGTATGAAAGTTTGAGAACTTCAGGATGTTTCATAAAATGTGTGAAACATCAGGAAAAATCAGCTTTAGAGGTTTTTTCTCTACTGAACTAAAATGAGGATGCGTGTATGTCTGAGAGGCGTCCACATAAGGAGACAGTGAGAGGTGTGTAATTCTCTGTTTTGCCATCAGGTGTCACTGTGATGTCACTGTCCTCAGTCTGTCATTGCTCAGCAGGTCGCTACCATGGTAACCGACGCAGCCACCTGATGCTGCTGTTTTGTCCACAGCATCGTCCCTGCTGCAACGACAGACAAGAGCAAGCTTAAGGTGAGAACAAGAAAAGAAGATGAGTGGAGGAGAGGTGAAGGTCCTGTCTGAGCATCACCTCAGCAGGCTGCTGGAGGTGAGACACTTTCATATTCATCTTACTAATCCAGGTAGCCAAGATGGCGCCGGTGCGTGTGGCTTGCCGTCTATCACTGCCAGTGTTATGTTTGTTTGTTTTGATTTTATTGACTATTGTAATAAATGCCAACTCTCTCTTGGTGTATGATCGCCTAACCCTACTGGATCTCCGACCTTCTGTCAAAGGCTGGGCAAAGTGGAACCAAGCTGAACATAAAACTTTGCCCCCGCTAATATCGGAGATCCCGGCTCACCTGTGCCATGTTCCAGATCCACCACTCCGGCAAAAGTGCCGTCGCCGGGGTCGAAGGGCTGGCTTCCTGGTGAAGCTGAAAGCTTCTTTAAGGTATTCTCTTAAGCCCTTGTCCAGAAAACAAGGAGTGGTGCCAAACTTCTGTTTCTCTCGGCGATCGTTGGAACCTGTCTGTGCCTGGCTGGTACCTGTCATCGGCCTAGATGGGATGTCCCGAAAACCCTGCTCTCCTCGCCCCCGCCGACGTGGTGTGAATCTGCGGAACCTGCGGCCTCTGTGTCGGGCTTCTAGGATGGCTAGCGACGGGGATCCGCTGCTTACCGCCAGGATTGGCCTGGTAAATGCTAGGTCCCTAGCGAACAAAACGTTTATCCTGAAGGATTTTTTCACATCCCGAGGACTGGATTTTCTTTGTGTGTGCGAGACGTGGCTGAGCGCCGGTGAGTGCAGCATCTTCTCGGATCTTCTACCCGGCGATTGCTGCTATTTTAATTCCCCACGTATGTTGGGCCGAGGAGGAGGAATAGCTACGATCTTTAAAAGTCATTTTAAATGTAAGCAGCTATCAACCCCGTCATTCACCAGCTTTGAACTGTCTGTGTTTGAGCTGGGCTGCTCTCACACAGTGTTGTGTGCGGTGGTTTACCGGCCTCCAAAATACAATAAGGACTTTGTGAGTGACTTTGCTGACTTCTTGGCTGAATTCATGCCAAAATATGATCGTGTTCTTATTGCTGGGGATTTTAATATTCACGTGTGTTGTCCTGACATGCCCATGGCGAAGGGCTTTTTAAACCTTATTGATTCGTTTAATCTGGTGCAATGTGTGACAGGTCCCACACATGAACGTGGACACACGCTTGATCTTGTTTTATCTCATGGTTTTTCTGTTTTTAACATAGAGATTTGTGATGCTGTGTTTTCTGACCACAGTCCTGTGATGTTTGAAGTTCCTCTTGCCTGTGCCTGAGTTAAAACTCGCGCTGCTGCCCAGCGCTGTCGTGTTTTTAACTCCTCCACTGCTGAACACTTTTCAACAGTCTTTGACCAGATCTGTAAGATCCCGGATTTTTTATGCAGCCAGACTGAGGAACTGAGCTCATGGTTTTATTCTACCTGTCGGACTGCTTTGGACACTGTGGCTCCATTAAAATCCAGACTGCCTAAAACTAAATCTGAGCCCTGGCTGAACGACTTGACCCGAGCTGTCAGACGCGACTGCCGTCGAGCTGAGCGCAAGTGGAAAAAGGACAAACTACAAGTGTCATTCCAGATGCTGAAGGACTGTTGGCGTCGATATCAAAGAACTGTAAAAGATGCCAAAAGAAAACACTTATCTGACATTATTTTGTCAAACTGCCACAACCCACGTGTTTTATTTAAAACTATTAACTCTGTTCTTAATGCACCATATACTGACTGTATTGAGCCCTCATCAGAAGCCTGTGAAAATTTTTTACACTTTTTTATCGAGAAGGTCTCCTCCACAAGGGCTCAAATCTCTCCTCATGCTCACGACCTCTCAGTCTCTGTTTCCTGCTCTGCTGTCTTTGACAGGTTTGAGCCTGTGACTCTATCCTTTTTAAAGGAGACTGTTGGTCATCTTAAGCCTGCAGGGTCTCCAAATGATGCTGTCCCTCCTCGACTTTTAAAAGAGGTGTTACCTACAGTTGGTCCTTTGGTGCTTGAGCTGGTAAACCATAGTCTGATGTCAGGTGTTGTCCCTAAAGATTTTAAACATGCAGTAGTCAAACCCCTGATTAAAAAAACCTGCTCTTGATCCTATGGTTCTTGCAAATTACAGGCCTATCTCCAAACTACCTTTTCTTTCCAAAATTCTTGAAAAGGTAGTTTACAACAAAATAATGGCCTTCCTGGAAAAGCAAAATGTTTTAGAGGTTTTCCAATCTGGTTTTAAACCCTTTCATAGCACTGAATCAGCCCTTTTAAAAGTTTTTAATGACATATTTTTAGCGACTGATGCTGGGGTCTGTGTTGTTCTTGTGCTTTTAGATTTGACAGCTGCGTTTGATACCGTGGATCATGCCATTTTATTCTCTCGTTTGGAGCACTGGGTGGGCATTAGGGGCACAGCACTG
Organism: Maylandia zebra; assembly: GCF_041146795.1. Lineage (NCBI taxonomy): Eukaryota > Metazoa > Chordata > Actinopteri > Cichliformes > Cichlidae > Maylandia > Maylandia zebra. The sequence continues at coordinate 38,329,717 of NC_135178.1, forward strand.
GAGTGGTTCAGGTCCTACTTGACGGGGCGAACTTTTTGTGTCAGCCTTGGTGACTATGCGTCGTCCTCCGCTCCCCTCTTGTGTGGTGTCCCACAGGGCTCAGTTCTAGGCCCCCTCCTCTTCTCTTTATATCTGCTTCCTCTTGGTTCTGTACTGAGAAAGCACGGCATTGCTTTCCACTTTTATGCTGATGACTGTCAGATCTATGTCCCTCTAAAGAAAAAAGGCAGATACCTTACACAGCCATTACTTCAGTGTCTCGATGACATTAAGGCTTGGATGTCTGTTAACTTTTTAAAATTCAATGATAAAAAGACAGAGGTGATGGTTTTTGGCAGCCCCACTGAGACCCCCAATGTGTATGTAGATTCCCTGGCACAGTATGTTAAGCCAACTGTCACAAACCTGGGGGTCAAAGTGGACTGTGATCTAAAGTTTGATAATCAAATTAAGGCCGTGGTAAAATCTAGCTTCTTTCACCTCAGGCAGCTGGCAAAAATAAAGCCAATTCTTTCACGGCAGCACTTTGAGACAGTGATCCACGCCTTTGTTAGCACTCGGCTGGATTACTGTAATGCACTTTATATAGGGGTCAGTGCATTATATATTAGTCATCTACAGAGGGTGCAAAATGCCGCAGC
>NC_135178.1:38335357-38422857 GCF_041146795.1 Maylandia zebra
TCTTATTAGAGCGATTAAAGCAGCTGCAGGTATCACAGGTACTGCGCACTGAGGTTAATGATGGAGGTAAGTTGAACAGGCACAGTCGTCTTATACAAGATTTGAAATGTAAAAAAACAAACAAAACATTTTCAGAATTATTTGTGTCTGTTTTCTTGTTTTGTACTTGAACACTAAAGTAGCTCCAATGAGACGACAGCAGCGGCTCTCAGCTCGTTCATGTTTGATGCCCCTGATTTAGGCAGCATCATTAGAAGACATAGCATACATTTACACTGCTATGCAGATGACACCCAGCTCTATCTGTCCATGAAGCCAGATAACACACACCAATGAGTTAAACTGCAGGAATGTCTTAAAGACATAAAGACCTGGATGGCCGCTAACTTTCTGCTTCTTCATTCAGATCAAACTGAGGGTATTGTACTCAGCCCTGAAAATCTTAGAAATATGGTATCTAAGCAGATTCTTCCTCTGGATGGCATTACCTTGGCCTCCAGTAACACTGTGAGGAACCTTGGAGTCATTTTTGACCAGGACATGTCCTTCAATGCACATATTAAACAAATATGTAAGACTGCGTTCTTCCATTTGCAGTTAATCCAAGGCAGACAGAGAGAGCAGATTTCTCCTAGATTGGCTTCTCTTTGCAGATAAATCCAGAATGTAATTCAAAATTAAGGGCCTGGTATGCAGAGATTACTTCACAGATTGATGCAGAGGATAGCTGCGCTGTGAAACTGCGCTAAAAACTATTGATTAGCAGGAAACAGAAAAGATCCCAGAGTATGTGAAGGAGGAGGTGGTTTTCACTGATGGAGGCCTGAGGAGAGGTCAGAGGCTCCGGTTCAGACCGGCTCTGCTGCTTCTGGAAGCTTCTTATCTGCAGGCTCTTATCTCCTCTCAGTGTTTCCATTCCAGGTTTCTTCCATCTTTGGTCGCCTCCTCTCTCCTCCCTGCCATTTGCTCCTGGCTCGCTCAGCCCACCGCTGGCTCCTATAAAACACCAGACAGTCACTTTCCATCTCCACCGCCAGTGCTCTGCAGCAACATGCCGCCAAAGAAAGTGGAACCGAAAAAGACAGAGGTGAAGAAGGTGGAGGCAAAGAAGGAAGAGCCTCCTCCTCCAGCAAAGCCCGCGGAGCCGGAGCCAAAACCCCCCGAGGTGGACCTGAAGAGCATCGTGGTGGAGTTCACCCCCGACCAGATCGAGGAGTTCAAAGACGCCTTCGCTCTGTTCGACGAGACGCCAGCCGGCGAGATGAAGATCACCTACGCTCAGTGCGGCGATGTTATGCGGGCGCTGGGACACAACCCCACCAACGAGGAAGTGCTGAAACTGCTGGGGAGGCCGAAGGCGGAGGAGCTGAACGTCAAGCTGCTGGACTTTGACAGCTTCCTGCCCATGCAGCAGCATGTGGCCCGCTCCAAAGAGCAGGGCAACTTCGAGGACTTTGTGGAGGGGCTGAGGGTCTTTGACAAGGAGGGAAACGGCACGGTGATGGGGGCGGAGCTCCGCCACGTCCTCGCCACGCTGGGAGAGAGGATGACTGAGGACGAGGTGGATCGTCTGATGGCGGGACAGGAGGATGCCAATGGGCACATCAACTACACCGAGTTTGTCAAACACATTCTGGCCGGGTAGAAACAGACAGCGACTTTGTCTTCCTCTTCTTCTGTGGTGGACGGAGCGTCTGATGTATGCGAGTTTGTCGTCTCTAATAAAACGTCTTCTCAGTGTGTCTCTGTTTGATGTGATCAGCAGAGTAAGAATCAATGTGAATAAATGAATCGATGGAGGATCATCAATAAATGAATAAATCACTGCCTGCATTCATTTCTCCATGTCCTGCATTAATGTGTTTATTGAGTCATCAGTGATATTACGATTCACTTTGCTCCTCCAAAATAAAACTTGCTCAGGCCTCCTCTTTATGGTGCTCTGCGTCTAATTATTGGGAATGATGAAAACACAAACTTGATGGGCGTGTCCACACAGGTGCTTCAACAGAAACGCCAATGATTGTGTTCCTGTTGCAGCTGGATGTGAGCCTCTCATCGCCTCCTCAGAGCTCCTCTCTCAGTGAGCAGCGAGGAAGGATGCCACCAACACCTGGACGGGGAGGTACCCAACCACGCACACACAGAAACACCCTCATTAAGACAAACAAATACAAAAATGGGCATTTAAAATATTTCACGCAAAAACAAAAAAGGAAATCAAACAAAGGGAAGAAATGAAGACGTAAAACTACAAGTAACCGACTCAAAGGTTTGTTCACGAGGTGTAGTTACGATGATCTGTGTCGGTGTATCATGACAAAGGTTCTGGCCTCCCCACACTGGCCTCCAATTGAATTTAGGATCCATTTGAAATGCTTTTACTGGTTTTTAAAACCTGAAATGGTCCAGCGCCTGTATATTAGCCCCACGTCCCCCTCAGTTGCTCAGCTGAGCAGCTGCTGCTCTCAGTCACTAAATCGTGGCTGAAACTTAGAGACGAGCGTCCTCTACTGTGGCCCTGAAGCTTTGGGGTGATCTTCCTCTTCAGATCAGGCCTTTTTATTGGCTGGCCTTTGACTCAGTGTGTAACTAACAGAGGTGTGGACTCGAGTCACATGACTTGGACTCGAGTCAGACTCGAGTCATTAATTTTATGACTTTAGACTTGACTTGAAAAAATGTTCTAAGACTTGTGACTTGACTTGGACTTTTACACCAATGACTTGGGACTTGAATTGGACTTGAACCGGTTTACTTGAAAAGACTTGATATTTCACCCCAAATATAAAATTTAACACGCATATTATATAGAGATTGAAAATGTGACGTCATTCACGGGTAGAACCGCAAAGGATTCTGGGAACTCGTGGCAAGCGGTACTAGCGCACGCAGGCTTTCAATTAAAATCAGTTATACAGCGATAAAAAGAAACACAAAAATGTCAAGAAGCTGTTGTATTATTAACTGCAATAGCCGGTCGCATGACAGCCACGGGAAGCCGACGGGTAAAGAGATCGGTTGTTATCGGATTACGTCGTTGAAGAGAAATTGTTCGAGCCATGTTTCCGAAGTAACAAAGACGCGACGGATGGCCTGGATTGCAGCCATTCAAAGATCAAATATAACGTCCCAGAACCCTCCAGCTCACAGGTTAGTCTGCTCCAAGCATTTACACAAAGGTCAGTCTGCTGTTGTAGTTAATGCGTCATTTTTCTTAACATAACTGGTGATATAGGTTACAAGCAAGTCTGGCGCTGAACAGAAATGGTCGCGCTATGCTCCTTTATTTATTGTGCATAAATAGTGAATTGTCCTGACACAATATTGCGTTTCGCTTCTGTTATTATGGTACATTGACAAAAACACATACTTTTATTCACAGGATAAAACAGGTTTTTTTGTATCACTAATTGCCCAGTACGATTACAGCATACAATATTATTGTCACTGCTACATTTCTGTGATGCTACCAGAAATTATTTCCACTGCTAATTAATTACCGTTGAGCTCAAAGGTCCTATTAATAAACGGTTAACAAATGTGTATTTATGACGACAATTTGTGAGACTGGTAAACTTATGATACGTACGATGGTCTTTACTTTCTACACGGTGCATTTCAAGGTCCTGCACCCATCCGTCGGTAAACTGTACCTGGGCTTGTTGCAGTGACCTGAAGTTACTAAACTTCATGAGTGTATGCACTCACTCCAAGAACCGTATGATTATAAATATGCATATAAATATGCTACGATGAGATAGCTGACTTCATCTAACTAGCAAATGTTGTCCAGGCTACGTTGGTGATACAGTTTTTTTTTAATGTGTATGATATTTTTGTCATGCGATTTTAAAGCTGGTCCTACAACCGCATCCAAGAATAACATGCAGCTTATCTCAGAACTGTCGGTGAAAATTATTCTTGGAGCTAGGTTTAATTGAGCTGCATTTTAAAGAGGTGCAATTTCACAATTTGTGTATATTTTCTAAGTTCACTATTTTGTCATGTGTTGAGAAAAACACAGATTTTAAAATTACATGGTCTAATATTTACATTTAGCATAACTGCAACATTATTTTTTCATTGTTTTTTTTTTAAAGACTCGAAAGGACTTGAAATTCAAAGTTTCAGACTTGTGACTTGACTCGGACTTTTACACCAGTGACTTGAGACTCGACTCTGACTTGCCTGACATTACTTGAGACTTGACTTGAGACTTGAGGATAAAGACTTGAGACTTACTTGAGACTTGCAAAACAATGACTTGGTCCCACCTCTGGTAACTAACACTGTTATTTTACTGTTATGTATTTACTGTACTTTTTATATTTCTGCTGTACAGCCATGTGCTGTTTTTAAAGTGCTATATACATGAATTATGGTTTGGCATGTTTGCTGCATCTCTTTCAGACTCTTTGCATCCATTAAAGGTGGAGTTCACGTTTGTAAAGACACCACCTTCATTTCATTTCCTGTGGACTGTGAAGATTCAACACCTCGACTGGTGGAATTATCTTCAGTACTCTCAGCACTCATTACAAAAAAGTGATTTCAAACACCTCTGACAGCCAGATACCAGCAGGTGCTGCTCCACCTGCACACACCTGGTCTCCATCACTGAGAACCTGAACCGTAGGAAGCACCAGCTGAAGTCTGCGCTCTGTTATCACGACTTAAAGACTAAATAATGAACTTCAAGGTCATTCGGTCTGTTTTATTAGATTTTCAGGTTATTGTTGAATCAGTTAAAACTGTTCAGTGTGATAATCAAACAGCAGCAGGTGAATCCGTCACTCAACCTGCTTCACCTGTGCAGCCTGCCGGTGTCAGACTTCCTGCTGGATGGAGGGGAGTCACAGAAGAGGAAACAGGAGGTCTGACACCTGATGTGACATCAGTCAGCTTTAATCAGAGATACATCAGTTAGCCGTTAGCTAAAAACATGAATCAGAGTCTGCTCTGGAATCAACGACATGCAGCCGAGGCTGAAAGTCCTGCCGATGTTTAACCTGTGAGCAAGGCTTCACCTGGGTCACGAGAAGGCATAAAGGATAACACCTAACAGTGTAAAGATGGCATCTCATTTCAAGCTCAAGGTCAGAGGCCATGTTTTTCTCACACGGACGGGTTAAATGTTTTTAGATAAACAAAGATCAGCAAAAAAAGAAGATTAGTGTAAGAATCAAGTTGTTTAACATGAAAAGGGTAAATGTCCCAAAACACTCAATACTACATCTGCCGGAATGCTACTGAGAGATTTGTTCAACCAGTCGGAAGCTCAGATCAACCCCTCGTCTCTGGTTGGTCGGATCCGCTGCTCTGTGTTGTGACTGGCCAGCTGGGTGTAGAGGCGGGACTTGAGGAATCGTGGGTAACTGTCCGTCTCCATCAGGTTGAAAATCTGCTCCTGCGCCAGTTGGAAGGAGGCGGAGCTAACGCCAAGGCGCAGGCTCTGATTGGTTGCCTCTCTGATGGCAGAGTCCACATTGACCTTGAAAAAAAGCAGCTGTGTCAAATGAGCAGGTGGACCAACATGTTTGATTACAAGTCTTTACTTTAATACAACGATCAATAAAGCTTTCGATTTTCCGAAAGCATAAAGTGCCATTACATCTATATGCAGATGACTGCCAGCTCTACTTACCTTTTAGTCATGCTGATAGTCTCCCAACTGGACCTCTGCTTGACTGCCTTACTGATGTCAAAGCATGGATGGCAAAAAACGTTTTAAATTTTAATGATCGGAAGACAGAAGCAATTTTATTTGGCCCAAATCGTTCTTCTCATACTCTGGATGTTGATCTTGCAGCTTTGACTTCCCAACTAAAGAGTTCGATCACAAATCTCGGAGTTAAAATTGATTCTGCACTCACCTTTGATGACCATGTAAACGGGGTGGTAAAATCAGCATTTTATCAACTCAGACGTTTATCAAAGGTTAAGCCCTTTCTTTCCAAGCGTGACTTGGAAAGCGTTATTCATGCCTTTATTACCTCACGTTTAGATTATTGTAATTCTCTTTTAACAGGGGTTGGGCAGGGCACTTTGTCACGCTTGCAATTAGTGCAAAATGCTGCGGCACGATTTTTAACTGGTAGAAGAAAATTTGATCACATCACTCCGATTTTGGCCTCTTTACACTGGCTTCCAATTGAATTCAGGATCAGTTTTAAAGTCCTTTTATTGGCTTTTAAATCTCTAAATGGTCTGGCACCTGCTTATTTGTCTGACTTGTTGAAGCCCCACGTCCCCACTCGTTCCCTTCGGTCAGCTGAGCAGTTGCTGCTTTCAGTCCCAAAGTCACGGCTGAAACTTAGAGGAGACCGAGCGTTCTCTGTTGCAGCGCCGATGCTTTGGAATAACCTTCCTCTCCATATTAGACAGGCTGCATCAGTGCCAGTTTTTAAGTCTTTATTAAAAACCTATTTTTATTCCCTGGCTTTTAACTCTGTAGGTAACTGACATTTTTATTTTTTATTGTTTTTTAACTTTATTGCTATGTCTGGTTTTATTACTATGTGCATATTAGTATTGTACAGCACTTTGGTCTACCAGGTGTGTTTTTAAAGTGCTATATAAATAAATAAATGATGATGATGATGATGAAAGTAAACAACCTGATGGTTTCAGGTATGAATTTAACCGAGCCTCTGGACTGTAACGACATCATCGTTGGAGGAATGCTTCATCACCATATTAGGAAAAAAACAACCAAAAAATTCACATCAATCGGAGCTCAGACACATGGTACCTGTCTCGATGCAGTCGTAGAAATAAAGTGGTCGTAGATTTTTGCAGCTCTGGCAGCCATCTTGTTGGAGGGACGTGTCTTTTTAAACCTCTCCACAGCCAACCAGAAGTCCAGGTTCTCTTCACTGAACTCTGACCTCAGGAAGTGACGGAACACCGTCAGACCATCTGACCAATTAGAAAAGAGAAGCACGCCATTAATCTGGTGCCAAAAGGTTTATTCTGTCCATCTGGACGTTTCAATGGGAGAAATATTTCATCATCATCATCATCATCAGGGGATGTCTTCAGTCTCAGCTGACTGCAGGTCTCAACCTTATAAACAGGACATTTGCAAGACCAAAGCTAGGAAGATCATGATGGACCATCCCAACAAAGGACTCTTCTCACTGCTGAGGTCTGGGAAGCGCTTCCGCTCCCTTAAGGCCAAAACAGAGAGAATGAGGAGGAGCTTCTTCCCCCAGGCTATTCGGCCCTGAACCAGGTGTAGGACTGGACTCTCCCACACATCACATCACCACACGCACTCTGGTTTTTCTTCATGCACACTTCCTATAATTTATAATCTCTTTCTGCTATTTGCACATTTTTACTGTAAATTTCTAAGTTAAATCTGTAAATTTTGTAATAACCTGTAAATTGTAAATACTGTAAAACCACTGTCATCTAATGGTCGGGCATTGCACAGCTACAAGCATTTCACCTCATGTCATACTGTGTATGGCTGTGTGTGTGACAAATACAAATTTGACATTTGCACAATGACTGAAAAAAGCAGCACTGAATGAACAATGGGCTGGGAGGTCAGCTTGTGATCATTAATATGCAAAGTGTCATGACTATTGATCAGAGACCACTGATCAATCACTGATCAGTGGTCTTTGATCAATAGTTGTTGGTTCGTCACTTGATGAGCGATGAAACGTTTCTCCCACTGAAACGTCCAGGTGAACACAATCAACCTCAATCTACTTACCTGGATGATTGAGCATGCATCAAGACATTAATCTAGTGGAGAGGCGTTTCTCATGCTGGCTCCTCCCCTTATTGGTTAAATTGGTTAAACACAAACAGGAAGTCTTACACTGATTGGACAGCAGGGACTCCAGACTCTCCGCCCACCTCAGCACCTCCTTTGCAGACGGTCTGGAAAACAAAACAAACGCATCTCAGGAAAACCTGCATTTCCTCTAACATCCACCAGAGGCTCTGAAGTCGAGCTTCATTCAGACTGTGATGTCACCTCCACACCACTGCTGTTAGGGCAGAAACACCGACATGCTTGGCCGTGATCACCTGGAGATTTTACTCTGATTAGTTATGACCTGTGATAATCTGCTGCCTTTCCTGACCTGCAGGTGAGTCTAGTTCGGGTTCAGGTCCGAGTTACCTGTTATTTTTCAGCGCTTTCTCCAAACTGCTTCCATGGACACCAGCGCCATTTTTCCACATTCGCAGAAACGCCAGGCGGCTTCGAACATCAGCTGCTCTGAGGAGACAACGAGGACCAATCAGAGCGAGAGGAAACAACACCAGACAAAACAACAGTGTGCTTGTTTACGTACAGAGTTTTCTTCTTCAGCTGTCGGTTTCTGGGTTCTCCAGCCTGAAAAACAAACAAAAACACTTTGTTAGAACCGAAGAACCCGAGCTGTACCGGTCTCTAACCCCAGGATCTTCCTCTGCACGTGTTCAAACCACTCCCACAGTAAATCTCCCTTTTACACTCGTCATTAACCTGGGCCTCAACCAATCAGCTTGTAGATTGTCTTATTAACGATTTGCACGTCTGATTTGACACCAGATGCCGTCCTGGTGCAGTCGCCCCGTTTGCCTGGGGCTAACTCTGACATGCAGCACAATGATCAACCTGCTGCTATGCGTTGTGTAGTCACATGACGCTGGTTCGCGGTTCTGTGGTTAAAGCCGGTTCTGGTCCCTACCTTGGTCCCGTTGAGCAGCATCAGCATTTGGTGCAGAGACCCCCCCTCTCCGGTCAGCTGCTTCCTCAGAGTGTGGGGGGAGGGGGCTCGGGAGGTGGGGCTCGAGTTGGGGCTGAGGTCAAAGTTCACAGGACGGGTGAGGCGGTGGATGGTGCTGTCGGACAGGAAGTGGGGCGATCGAGGTTCTCGCAGCAGAGAACCCTCGGAGAGCGAGCGACGTAGGACTGAAACAGGAGAAAATCCATCAAACTGGGAACGTTTCCACCTGCAGCGGCTCTAAACCAGCTTCATCCTGCTTACCTCACATCCTCCACTCCCCCAACTCAAGACTTTTGACTTTCTTTCAGAGCACTTGAACTCACCTGGTGGTCTGAAGATAAACTTCTCTTCCTCCTCGTCACGGTCACTCTCCTGGTTCATGTTGAAGTGGTGAGGGCTGAGCAGGAAGCCCCGCCCCCCGACACCACCCGCGTTCTCTGAAGTCTCTGAGGCACTCTCCCCCTCCCCCTGTTGCCGCTCCTCCACCTCCTCTTCCTCCCGTCTCCTCTTCCTCCTCTCCTCTTCCTCTTCTGCTCCTGCTCTCTCCTTCCAGATAGGACTCCTTAGAGTGGAGGAGGGACGGTGAGGTGAAGGGAGGAGCTGAGCTGAGGAGATGATGTTCCTGGAAGGTGGTGAGGAGGAGTAGGGAGAGAGAAGGGAGACGGGAGCAGGAGGAAGAGTGGAGGAGGAGAAGGGAGCACTGGGGGAGTAAGAAGATGGGGAGGGAGGTCTAAGGGAGTCACAGAGCGAAGAGTAAGGAGATGAAGGACAATAGAGGGGGTCAGACTGCCCGAGAGAGAGGAAGCCAAAGTCTGAGGGGAGGTCTGACAGCTGGGGGGAGGAGGAGGAGGAGGAGGAGAGGACTTAAATTGTGTGGGAAAAGCTTTGAGTATTTCATGTGTTTGGCGACCTCTGCTGGACACACGTGTGAACTGGCCCTCTTCCTGCTTTCTGTGACTACCTGGACAGGTGTTGTACCTGCTGGGTGTGTGTGGCCTCCGTGGTGACGAGCTGCGGCTGGATGTTATCGTGGAGACACAGGCTGACTCGGACCTTCTGCTCGATGCTGAACGCCTCCAGGCTGAAGAGGCGGCGGCGGCTCGGAGCGCTCTGCAGGAAGTACAGGTGGAGCGGCTCCGACAGAGCTGCCACACACACACACACAGAAACGTCAAATGGAGAGTCCTCTTCACTGAATCATATCTGTTATTAACCTCTGTCTCTCTTCCACAGCATGTCTTTATCCTGTCTTCCTTCTCTCACCCCAACCGGTCGCAGCAGATGGCCCCGCCCCTCCCTGAGGTTTCTTCCTGTTAAAAGCAGGGTTGGGACTAACGCGTTATTAAGTAACGCGTTACAGTAACTACGTTATTATTGTGGTAACGAGCACGGTAACTAGTTATTATGCCAAAACCGGGAACGCGTTACTCGTTACTGGGATTTAGATAGGCTCGTTATTCGTTACTTCGTGTGGAGGCTATCGCGGAGCTTCCACAGATTCAATAACATTAAGTGGTGGAGGCCAGCAGGTGGATGAAGGAAAAGGGAGGCAGGAGGAGAGACCCGAAGCGGCTGCTGGTCCGAGTGTCAGGTGAACTGAAGTTCAGGTAAGAAGTTATGACCTGCAGTCTGTCTGGGTCAGATATGAACCAAGTTTAGGTGGAGTTTATTTTCGTTGTGCTGACTTTTTCGTACTGCGTGCTAGCTAGCATGACGGAGTTTCTATACAGCTGGGTGGTGCTATGTTACTGATGTTGAACTTTAATAATTAACCTTATGAACAAAATAGAGTTTCCAACCGTCCCGTAAAAAACGGAATCATCTTGTATTCAGAGAAAATATCTTATTGAGGTGAAAAGGGAACAGTTTGTCCCAGACTTCAGCTACAATGAAAAAGGCACAAAGCTGGAGTTACTCTGTGTTTACGCTGCACAGCTGCCTCTTCTTCTCTCGTTCTCTCCCCCTCCCTCTCCTGTTGCTACTTCAATCATGAAACTGATCAATGATCAATGATCAGCTCTCTTGTTTGTTTATCGCTCACTTTGCGCCGAAAGAGGAAACCAGCGGATGTCGCGCTAAACAACAGCAGCATGTTTAATCTTGATCAGCTGTTGTTAGAATTTATTTAATATTAATTTCTAGTATCAGCTGATGTTTGCTGGAGCCACAGCTGTAAAGCTGCTGGTCATGATGTTGGTTTGGATATGTGGTGAGAGGGAAACATGAAGATGAAACCAGGAGATGTCCTTACTGAATCATCAGAGCTGAACAGGTGATGGAGAAACAGGTTTACCTTTTAGGTGACATGGATGAGTTGAAGTTATGAACTGTTTCTGAGAGACAAATAACACCAGGATCCTTTTCTAAGTAGCTGACAGCTGGTAACTGTGCAGGGGCGGGTCTAGCAAAGTGTTGCCAGGGGGGCAGGTAGGGCATTAACAGGGAGAGGGGGGCACAAAGAAATACTTTTCTTTCTTATTCTCATTTAAAATGTTTCACTTTTAAAAAAATAATTATCTGAATCTTACAACAAACGATTGATAGATTGATGCATATATACCATCAGAACAGTGCACATCACTGTCACAACAGTGTTTGTTTTCATTCAAAGGCTTTATGATTTTTCCTATAATGGCGGCCGGTCTGTAGTCAAAATGCCCGGGACGATTTTTCTGTCCCAGTCCAGCTCTGTATGCAGCTCATCTGCAGTCTGGTGTTACCTACATCTTCCTATTCAGAAGCAGAATTTCCGAGTTCTGAGTACAATCAAAGCACCACGACTGCAGTTTTTGTGTTGGATGTAAAAAGCAGGCTAGGATAGAATCAGGTGTGGGATTTCTCTCATGGAAATGCGCACATTATTTTTTCCTTTCTATTGGTGGCACAGTGCACTTGTGGCAAGTAAGCAAGCTAGAAGACTGGCTGGGTATCCAGTTACGGAAGCAACACATTAACAAGAGAATTCTGAGTAAAACCAAAGTTACTTTCCCTAGTAACTAGTTACTCTGAAAGTAACGAGTAACTTGAAGTAACTGAGTTACTTTTTGATAGAAGTAACTAGTAATGTAACTAAGTTACTAATTTAAAGTAACTTACCCAACACTGGTTAAAAGGGAGTTTTTCCTTCCCACTGTTGCCACAGTGCTTGCTCATGATTGTTGGGTTTTTCTCTGTATGTATTATTGTAGTGTCTACCTTACAATATAAAGCGCCTTCAGGCGACTGTTGTTGTGATTTGGTGCTGTATAAATAAAGTTAAATTGAACAGGTTATAGTGCTGTTGATACTTTACTTGGTCAATCAGCTGACAACGAACCAGGAAATGAAAATCAAATGTGGATTACAACAATGTGTTCTGACATTAAACAGAAACCTGCCAGCTGTAGGTTACAGAGAAAAACCGATGCTCAGAGATGACAGTGAACGCAGCATTACCCTCTCTGAGCTTCAATGTGTTCAGGAACACCGGACTCTGCAGGACGTTACAGCGTCCAGCTTCATCCTCTCTGGTAAGTAGCAGCAGGTCAGTGTAGATCAACACGGTCACCTGAAACACACACACACCACTGTCAGCACAATAAAATGTGTACTTGTAGTTCTTCTTCTCATCGACCTGTTTCTTCATTTGCACACAACACTGTGACCTTTGACCTAGGGCTGGGCGATATGACCCAAAATTCATATCTCGATATTTTTTTAAAGCCATAAAGTAAGAACAAAAAGAGAGTTCTTAGTCAAAGCTGTTTTATTAACATACAGCACAGATGTACATGAAAAAACTACTCAAACATAAATTATGAGCATTTATTAAATAATAATGCTCCATAAATAAAAGAAAACGATGTTGTTTTTGTGCATAACAAAGAGCTCACAATTGTGCAGTCAAAATGTAAACGAAAAGACGCTGAGCATAATAACAAAGATTTCACAATTCGTGACTGACAGCCTGGAGTTTGAAATCCGCTTCATAACCGTGTCTCTTAACAGGTGCCATTTATGGTCCTTATACACAAACAATACGGTAATATTATGTTGAAGCACAGTACGTATCACTCCGCGAGGCTCCTCGGCAGCCGTAATGCTCCGACAATCCATCAAGCTGCTGCAGCTCCGTAGCAAAGTCGAACTAAAACATTTTTTAACAGATTGCTGAGCGCCGTGCTCCACAGAAAATTGGTTCGCGGTCATCAAGCACAACCAGAATTCATACATAAGGCGTGCAGTCGATTTTTGAGAAAATGAAAGGATTTCAGGCCGTGCATGGCGTTAGCGTGGTTAGCTCGTTAACATGTTGACGCCGTCCAGCCCCACGCACGGGGCGATCCGCAGTAACTCGTTAACGGAGATTAACAAATTTCCCACGTGTGGGACTAATAAAGGTTATCTTATCTTATTTGCCGTGTCCATCTTGTCGCTGCCTGCAGGTGAAGCGATGGGGGAGGAGGGGGAGTTGTGTTCAGTGAAGGAGAGGCGAGGCCGAGTAACGTTGCGTAGAGACAAAAGTGGACGAAAGAGAGGCAAACTTGTGGTTCCACAACTATAATTATAACGTAGCATAGACTATATCGATATAAACGATATTGTCACATCTTATATCTCGTATAAAAATATATCGATATTTTTAAAAAACTGGATATATCGCACAGCCCTACTTTGACCCTGAGGTATGTCCTCAGAGTTCACAGACCATCACCGCCGTGTTCATTCTGCTCAGTAACAATGTTTAAATGCTTATAAACCATCTTCCTTTTCCTCATCATCAGGTCGTGTTTATGGACCGCCGGCTTCGCCACGCTCTTCCTGCACTAACACATGTAACTGAGAGTCGGAGGCAGAGCGACGTCTGACCTCCACCTTTACTGAAAGTATGAAACTAAAACACAGCAAATTCCCAGATGTGTGTAAATGGATGGGAGGAGGAAACTGATCCTGGTTCAGCTCTGAGGTCGGTGTGTCCTTCAGGATCAGGTTCAGTCTGCAGAACCAGACGTTTCTCAGAAACATCGATGGGAACACAACGACCAGCACTGCATTATCAGCCGTAAGGTTAGAATGGCTCCAGAAGCGCAGCCAGTGAGGATCGATAAGTGATATCCATAATGGAATCTTAATCGCTAAATTCTTATCAATTCCCATCAGCAAACCCATCAGTCCTCAGCAAACAGGAGATGTCCTCCATTTGTCTCCTCAGATATCCGAGGACACACAGCCCAGAGAGTTTACCGCTAACAGCTCTTTGGGAAACACCTTGTTGGAGTAAAAATACTATTTTATGTCAAACTGTGTTATCTTTGCATTTTTCATCATTTCAGCTAAAGAAATGGAAACAGGGTGATTGTGTGACAGGCTGTGGGTAACAGGTTTAAACCTTTGGAGACCTGAGAACTGAAACTCCAAGCACGACATCCCAGTGCACCTCAGCCTCAGCCTCCCAAACACAAACTCACCGTGTCCACTGTCAAGTCAGCTTTATTTGTATAGCATGTTTAAAGACATCAAGTGTCGGCCAAAGTGCTGAACAGAGGGACAATCTAATCAAATACAAGAAAGAATGAAGATGAATGAGGTAAATTATTTATCTCGTGATTAAACATCCACATACATACACACTTGTCTATACATGTGTATATATATAAGAGGGAGGGAAGACTGTTGCAGAGTCTCGGAGCGGCGGTGGAGAAAGCCTTCATCACCTATGGATTTTAACTGGGAGTGTGGGACCAGTAAAAGCATCTTACTGGAGGAACGCAGAGTTCGAGTGGGTAGGGGTGCAGGCTACTCGATCAATAGTGTGTCAGCCGCCCCAGGACCGCCTCTAAAGGTGTCTGTTTAGTTAGAGTTCCAGGACTGTTGGTGGTACTCAGGGCTGCATACGTGCAGTATATTTACAGGCAGTGTTGGGAAGGTTACTTTTAAAATGTATTCCATTACAGATTACAGATTACATGCCCTAAAATGTATTCTGTAACGTATTCCGAATACGTTACTCAATGAGAGTAACGTATTCGGAATACTTTGGATTACTTAAGATATTATCACGCTGTTTACAACTACGTGAATGTGATTTATTACTATTACTGAAGGGACTAATACGGGTTCGTGTCGGGCTGGTAGCCGAAAACGAGCTTTACTTTGTTGTCTGGATCAACTCTGCTTGCCAGAGACAGAGAGAGGCGTTGAAAGGCTGCTCCAACGGAGCTTATTGTTTCAGAGGAAACACGAACACAGCGTACAGTCGAGTCTTAACAGCTTACTTACAACTGGGCTCGTCAGGCTCTCTGTTTGGCTGCAGTGGTTATTATTATATTTACATGCTTCCAGCTCCCGTTTCTGCTCGGTGACAGCTCGTACTTTTCCTTTTTCTCCCTCCTCGCTCACAGACACATAACGGGTACAGCAGTCCATTCTCCCTGCAGCACGGACTACACTGCTCATCAGGCTGCATTCTGCCTGTTAGCTTAGCACAACAACAACAAAAAGGCGCTCTCTCACCCAGGAAACACGCAGAGAGAGAGCTTCACCCTGTAACCATGGCAACCGTAACGCTGCCGCCTGGAACAACAGAACGTAGCTGTCAAACAAACCCAAACAGTCCTGACCCGCCACAACATGAAACAGGGAAGTATCGCCGTGTAATCCATTTATTTCAACAAAGTAACTGTATTCTGAATACCACCTTTTTAAACGGTAACTGTAACGGAATACAGTTACTCATATTTTGTATTTTAAATACGTAACGGCGGCACATGTATTCCGTTACTCCCCAACACTGTTTACAGGGGTGTTACCTTTGCTGGCAGCAGGTCGGCTTGGTGCAGGATCATCTCTTCAGACATCAGCAGCGCTCTGTCTGGACTGCAGAGATCGAGAGGCTGAAACAACAACAACACACATGTAAACAAAAGCAAACCACACAAACACCGTTTTGCTCCTCTGTAGCTGACGGTTGCCCACTGTCAGTCGCCCTCCTCATTACTGTTATTTACCTTTGTTTATGCAAGTAATCCCCATGGAGACTCAATGTCCCGTTACAGGACAGACCTGTTCTCCTTATTTCAGACCATTTCAATTAAGTTCCCCGGCCCTCTCTGCCACACTTTATTCTGCCTTTCATACTGTCGTCACCGCATCTCCTCCTGTTTCTAAACATTCCTGAATTCAGCTTGGATCAAGTAAGGGGGTCCTGTATGCACGGGAGGACAGGTCCATCTGGGCCATGCTGTGTGAGAGAGGTTTTCTCTTCATCATTGTAGAGTCTCCATAAAGAGATCTGTAATGACTGTTATAATGAACAAAATAAAATAAAAAAAGGCTGTAACTCTGTTCTGGGTTAGAGCTTAATGGGGCGGATAAAGATCAGAATCAGAAGGGGTTTTATTGCCAAATGTTGAGCAGGTTTACAACATTAGGAAATTGCTGCGGTACTTAGTGCAAACATACTGTCAGACAACACTTAAATAAACATAAAAAAATAAAAATAAAAGTGCTAAGTAGATAGATAGATAGATAGATAGATAGATAGATAGATAGATAGATAGATAGATAGATAGATAGATAGATAGATAGATAGATAGATAGATGCTCTAAGAGTTTCTGGGTTTGTTCAGGACCCTGGAGCTCTGGGCACTGGATTTGTTTTGGTTCAGTTTAAAGACTCCGGACCTGGATTGGTTCTGACCTGGACGAAAATAGGGAAGATGACGGTTTTGGGCGCCATGGTGACGTAGGTTCCATATCCTGAGCAGGGCACATGTGACTGAACGATGGTGCAATTCTGGTAGTTGCCATAGTTTCTGGGCAGGGCCGAAGATGTGGAGGAAAGAGGTGGAGGCAGGGTGGAGATTTGCCTGGTAAAAGGTCTCTGTAACGACCCCAAACACAAGTCGTGGAGGACGTTCGGACCTCTGGGGCGAGTCTGGTACAGATGTCCTGGATAACCACAAATGACACGATTAAATAATCATAATATTTACGAGCACTTTGCATATGGATGAATAATATTCAGAGTGGAAGTCGTACCGATCGACCCAGTCCTGTCGTGATAAACTGGTTGCAGCAGCTGGAGAGGAAGAGAACATTTATTTGGAAACTGTTGATTTCAGCATCGTTCTGATGGTGCACGAACATCAGCAAACCAAACTACAAAATGATGTGCAGGTAAATATATGAATGCAAACAAAGACATAAAGAGAGCTTTACAGAATAATGATGGTTTCGATGTGGCGTTTACTCAGTCCCAAAGGTCAAAGTGTTTCACCTGAAACTGTCAAACTGACTAAAATATTCTCTTTCAACACAAATATCTGAGTTTAGCGAGACTCTCTAACTGGAATGATGACTGTACAGCGTCAGGGTATTTCCCATAAAAACAGCAACTTACTGTATTTACAATGTTTTTCATGAAACGGCAGCTTTTCAGATTACGACTTGTTTTTTCTTCTTCTTTGGGGTTTTCCTTTCTTTGGTGAATCGATTAAACTCACTGCGTGTTCAAACCATCTGACATTTTTAGACATTGTCTTCTTCGTGCTTCACACTCAGACCATTTTACGTTGGCCTGTCAGGTTGTCACGGGGCTGTCGGTCCCGGTCACAGATTCAACGGCTGCAGTAAGTCGATGTTCTAAACTTCAGTTCTGATTATTCTGACGTCTCTGCACAGGACCCTCAGTGCTGGAACCAAACACTGACAAACTGTGTTCTACTCCTTCTGAATACAGGCCCCGCCTCCTGACACTCACCTGCCCTTCTGTGCTGACAGGTGACAGGATGATGTAATTGTCTCCATTTGATGATGTCACACGTGTGCCCTTCAGGGTGGTGGTGTGAGGTGTGTACATCTCCTGGTCTTCCTCCTCTTCCTCTTCCTCCCTGTCCTCCTTTCTATCCCTCCATAGAGAACCTAGAGCTCCCAAACTGGCCCGGACCCCTGACCCCTGACCCCATTTGCGGTCTTGTTTGCTTTGGGTGGGGTTAGACAGCAACTTCCTGCCTGTCGTCTAGGAGACAGAGGAACATTAGCTTAGTGTAAGATCAGTTAATAAGCGCTCATTTGTCTGGCGAGCTGTTGTGAGGTCAATGATACAGAAAAGGAGAAGCACAGTGAAGTAAACATGAGAGCAGACATCAGAGACACAACCTGAAAACACAGAGTTTATATCAACCCATGTTCTTCTGATGTTCAGCTGTGAGCTTAACTAGCATGTAATGTTCAGCACTTGTTTTCTTGGATTGTCAGGTGATGTGTTGCTATGAATTATGGGATGGCATCATCTCCTCTTCTTTTACAAATGGTGCTACAGTGTCTCCTTGGCTAAAGGAAGGAATAAAGGAAGCACTGAAGCTCCCACACGGTGTCTTCCAGCCCTCACTGGTGGTTGTGCCAGAGGTTTCTTCCTGTCAGAAGGGAGTTTTTCCTTCCTGTTACCAAGTGCTAGCTTTAGCAGGTCTGACTGTCGGGGTATTATCGTAGGTCTTACGCTATAAACCTCGAGCTGATTTGGTGTTGTATAAGTAAAACTAAAATGAGCTGAATGAGAGCTCCTTTGATTATCTGCAGCTGTGATTATGACCACAGGTGCAGTTCAAATGGTCCTCACGCATGAAACTCACCGCGCTGTGTGTGTGTGGGCGGAGCATAGCGTCACATGCTGACCGGACCTCAGGTAAACTTCTCCACACCACCAACACAATCTGAGACTGACAGCTCCTGAGGAGACGCGCCACTGTTAGTATTCACAAAAGGCCAGATGTGCCCTGTGATTTACCTGAACAGGTGGGGTCACTCTGACAGGGGGCAGGGTTACCTGATGGCATGGGCAAGGTCGACGCACTTCCAGGTCTCTACAGGAAGCCCATTGAGCTGCAGGACCGAGTCTCCCTGACGGAGTCCAGATTGATGAGCCGGACCGCCTATGAGCAGTGAGGACAGCCAGGTGTTTATTACCTGTGAGTGAACGGGATGTCGTACAGCGGTCGTGGAATTGTCTTTCTCACCTGGATCTACCGCCTGCACTCTGACCGGGCAGTCAGAGCAGATGGTGAAACCGAATCCATCTTTTCCTCGAGCGATGCTCACCTGCAGGACAGTCAGAACACACCTGAAGTCAGTTTAAAACTCCACCTTCTCAGCGAGGCGTAGCAGGTCTGCTTTCCTGTCACAGAGCCCAGATTAAGTCTGGAGGAACTCCTTTTGTTCTCCACACATCTGAGCAAACTCTGACGATGTTTCACCTGAAGGTGAGACCCTACAGGTGACAACACTTTGGTGCACTGGTCAGTTTAGAGATTTGGGGTCATTTGGAAAAGCCAACCACCGAAGGATTTTTCTCTTTATGAGAGATCAGCAGGGAGCTTTGGTGATGATACGCAGGGTTAGGGTTACTCCTTTCCAGGAGATTTTATTTTCCAATAAAAGCAGTTGAAATCTTACAGCCCGCCTCTTTGAAGGCTGATTTCTTAAAATGACACGTTTATTCTCAGAGAGCCGCTGAGGAGTCGATTATGGAGCCTTCTGTTGGTTTCAGTATTTTGGATCAAATTATCACCTTGCTGTTCTAAAACGTTTGTTCGGTCGTGTCATGTAAACATAAACTGTGAGGGTAAATGAGCCTGCAGTGAACCTGTTCGTTTGACTCATGTATGCTGTCCTGTGCTGAGTTACCGGCGTGGTCACTCTGTTATTGATGACTCATCACCTTAAAGTTTCTTCTCAGGATGACTGAGAAGCTGTCGTGTAGGACAGAAGGCTGCTGTCAGGTCAGGTTTGTTCCTGCTGTGATGCTCTCAGCCTGCAGGGCGCACCGTGTGTTACTCCACGGCCCTGTTGACCGAGGCCCATTGGGCCATGTTTGGTGGGGGTCTCCAAGTGGTTTCCATGGCTGTGTAAACAGAGACGGCGCAAGGAAAGGTCGCCTCGTCCTGAGAGTTTCCTCGCCACAATAGAAGTTTAATGTCCCCGACTTCAGACTGACAGGCTGATATTAAAACTGCTGCAGGGGAACCAAGAACAGCGTCGGGGTGAAGGTATGCAAACAGCATTTGTCTGCAGGTTCAGTCCTGCTCTCACGATCCCGCTCCTGCGCCATCTTCCTGCCTCTGCAGAGCTTTCAGGCCAAACAGGAAGTGGAATGACCAGGAATAGGAAGCTGAGCGTGCCTTTAACACAGCTTTGCATTTGTCTAAATCAACAATTTCCCCCGGCCTCCTCAGGCTGAGCCAAGTGGGAAAAGGAGATCAGAGGAGGTTAGAGAAGCTGTTTGAACATTTAAATACCAAATAATCATTTAGATTCATGCTCTGAGGCAGTGAAGCGGCCTTTTTAGACGTCCCACTGCTGTGGCGCTCTCGAATCAACAGAAGCGCACGTCAATCTGGTTTGAACTCGTGACAAAGAACCGAGAAACCTTCAAACTGTGAAAGGTGGACCTCAGGAGAGGGATTGTTTTCTGACTTCTAATTGGCTGAGGATGCAGGGCCGGTGCTCAGAGCTGTCCTGAGAAATCGTGGGACGGAGTTAAACCCCAACACGTTGGACCTCCCTTACCTGTCCACTGAAGGATTTGTAAACTGGAGCCAGTCAGACCATTTCTTTAATTACAACTCAGGACCAGGATGAGGATGGTGTCAAAGGTCAACTGTCTCACCTGATCTGTGCGGCTCTGGTTCTCAATGATATTTTCCATATGTGGGCCGAGGACAGGCAAACAGTAAAAGTGTCGGTCGGGGAATCGTCTCTTTGTCTGTTTGTTCACAGTCTTCACTTTTTAGGTGCACGGAAAGCCAGCATTCACAGACCCACCACGACTTTGCACACATCACACAGAACTCCTGTTCCACGTGCACCTGCTCCCAGTCACGGGGGAGCTGCCATGCACGCCCCTGAACCCTCTGCTCCACCCCTCCCCTGCAGCTGAGTCCCGAACCACACCATCACACTTTGTCTCCAACATTATAGTAACAGCTCTGCTCCGTATTAGCCGACTGACTTATTCTGCTCTCAACGAGCTGAAACTGAACCGAGATAAAACTCTGTTTTGTCTAAGTTATTCTCTGGGGTCAGAGGTCACAAAAATAAAGGAATTGCTAGTAAAGTTAGTAACTAGCACAAAGAATTTGAGTCTGGGCTCATCGTTTCAGTTTATACATTAGTGGTTCTGCTCTGCTTGTTCTCTGATGTCATCTGATGCTTTTGGACCAAACCGTCTGAGGTCCAGCTCTCCATCACTGGTAGCTCCGCCCTCCGCCCTGCTCTAACAGAACGAACTTCCTGTTTCATTCAGTAAGACCCGAAACCAGCACGTGAGACGCTCCGGTTACACAGCACACACACAACACAGGACACTGTGGAGCTTTTCCCAGGAACATGACACACATCCAGGCGTGACATCAAACTGCACAGCCAATCAGGAAAGCAGTTTGCTTTCTGCCATTTTTGTGGCGAACTGAGCTTCCTGCGATTGGCGGTATTGAATACCGATTATCTGTCACACTCTTTTAAACAGACAGAAACAAAGAAAACTGTGCTGACCTGGATCCAAGAACCTGAAACAGCTTTTAGTCTCAGAGCTGCTGTGATGCATGAAATGTCCCAGTCAACATCATCAATAAGCACAGAGGTCAAGACTGATCGATGGAATCAATAATCATAGCTTTAGACCTGAGGCAGGTTCTGTCCGATGCAGACGCGACACAGACGGTGGATGGTGTGCATGGCAGCAGGTCAGAGTTCGAATCCTGTGGATCCACCAAGTGGTCCTCAGCAGAGCTGAACCAAACCAGGATGAAGATCCAGACCAGGTCCGAGTCCAGCGTGCCGATCGAGGTAAACCCGTGTGAGCGCGTAGCAGAGGCTCAGAGGTGAACTGGATGTATGTGTGTGGGAACCAGCACACAGAATAATAGCAGGAAACTCACACACTCAGGCACACAAAAACAGTGGATGTGTCCCTGTGATAACACGCACACACTTCCTGAGCACACACACTCGGGCTGACGTGTGTTTGTGAGGGCTTTGACTCATCGTCCCACTCCTTTTTCAGGCAAGTTTTGTTTTTTGTTTTGTGTATTTTATGTTCAATATAGGTATTTGTTGTGCCTGAAAATGAATAAATAAATGAATGAAATGAATGAATGAATTAGCAATCTTCTTAAAACATAATCCACCTAATCCCACCCTCGTTATTTTCCTTCCCTCCCTCCTCCCCAAACCATAAAAATTAAAACATACCGGGGCGATCGTGGCTCAAGAGTTGGGAGTTCGTCTTGTAATCGGAAGGTTGCCGGTTCGAGCCCCGGCTCGGACAGTCTCGGTCGTTGTGTCCTTGGGCAAGACACTTCACCCGTTGCCTACTGGTGGTGGTCAGAGGGCCCGGTGGCGCCAGTGTCCGGCAGCCTCGCCTCTGTCAGTGCGCCCCAGGGTGGCTGTGGCTACAACGTAGCTGCCATCACCAGTGTGTGAATGTGTGTGTGGATGTGTGGATGACAGGTTGTGTAAAGCGCTTTGGGGTCCTTAGGGACTAGAAATGCGCTATACAAATACAGGCCATTTACCATTTACCATTAATGTTTTCCCAAGCTCCTGAATCTGAATGCGAGTCCTCTGAAATCTGCCTGAAACACCCACAAACACCAGCAAACGTGTACAAACACCCACAAACACCTGAGAGCTGGAGCTCTGGTTGCTCTGCACAGGAACAGAGGACACACTGTGTTGGACCTCATGTTTCGGATGTTTCTGAGGCTGGGGTCAGAGAGCAGCTTGTGACGGTTACAGAAGCAGCTTCACTCCATAATTCATCACATGAATGTTTGATGAGCCTCTCAGAAAAACAGTAAAACACGAGGAGCAATCGGAGCAAACAGGACCACGATGCTCAGAATAACCTCCATCAGCATTATTCATCCTCTCTGAGCAGGACGCGCTCCATCAGCAGCTGGTTACACTGTAAGTAACGCTTCACCCACCGGTTAGTGAAGTCACATCTGAAGACCCAACAGAGACATGTCAGGTCTTCTTTCAGGAAGTGACCATATTTGGACAAGAGGGCAGAGTGCTTTGTTATCAGCTAATCCTAACTGTACTAGACTGTGGAGAGCATCTTACTGTTAATTAGTATCGAAATCCTTGAATTTCATTCACCAAAACTGAAGCTCCGCCTTCTTGGGGCGCTCAGTACAGTGACAGCAGCCATATTATCGGTCACATGATGTCATTAAAAAGCATGATGCATAAAGTTAAATGATTAAAACTAATAAAACTAATAAAAAGTTTTTCATTTGATTCAGATTTATATGATGATTATGGAGAAAAAGTAGAATTGGGCTGAAAGGTCTGTTGCTTTATTACGTATTCAGGTTGTGTATCATGTTTTTGAAAAGTAACTATGTAACTAAGTAACTAATTAGTTTTGAAAATAAGTAACTAATTAGTTACTAATTACTTTTCTCAAGTAACTTGACCAACACTGATTGGGACTAGTGCTGCTTCTGCTGGACGGTAGAGGAACTGCAACCTTCACACACTGTCGATCAGATAAACCAAACTAAAGTTACAGTTACTCTCTGGTGACCAACCAACTTCTTAGTTGTCTGTTGCGTTACGTTCAGGAACAGAAGGAGATATGGTCGCTGTGAACATCGCACCTCCACCTCCTCCTGGTGCATGTTTAACGGCGTGTGTGCGTGTACGCTGACTCACCTCCATTCGCTGCATAGCGCTGCCGTCTCGGCCAGCGTACTGCTGGCTGGTGTTGGTGTACAGTGTGGAGGCGTGGCTGCTGTAGCTGGTGACCTCAGAGTGGAGGCTGGAGATCAGGTCTTTTGGCCCGCTGGTGCTGGTGGCACTGGTGGAGGTGGACTTTGTCAGGCTGGCCGTGGACGCACCGGTGGAGGAAGCCGCATCAACGATGTGGTTCAGGTCAGAATCAGGGGTGGAGTCCGGAGTCCTCCGAAGGTCTGCTGCAAGCAGATAACCACCATCATCATCATCATCACCTGCTGCATCATCCCACGACCACGCCGCATTCTTCCAGAACATCTCGGCTGTCCTCGGAGCAGACTGAGCACACCCAGGACACCAGCAGAGACCCAGGTACGCTACAGGTAAAGGGGTATGCCCGGGCTCACAGAGCTGCTGCCACACTGTAGGATTTGACCTCGAGACCAACAAAACGTATCATGTGACACAGAACGGGGCTGAACAACAAACAGCTGCTGCAGGCAGACCGAAGCTGCTTCTTCTGTGGTCCCGCGCTCGCTCTGTGCAGCCCGGCGAACCACAGTCAGCCCTCAGTATGATGTCAGAGAGAGAGAGAGAGAGGGACATGAGCACAGAGGTATTGTGAGGGTCACATGGTTAGTGGGCTGCTTGTCATTACCATGGTAACCATGTGGACCCCTGGGGATGAGTGAGAGAGCAGGAGTCACTTTTAATCTATATCAGCCCCCCACCCCCCAGCCTCTATAAATAGACGAATATATGGATCCACACACGGGCAAGCAGCTGCTTACGGCGCCGTCACCACGAAGCCTGACTTTTAGGATTCAAGCGTTCCTTCTTGATAAAGCAGTTGGTGCTGGATCAGGTGGCCCTGCACCCTCCCTTAGCTACGCCTGGTGGAGCGTAGCTGACAGTCTTCACTGACTCTGTGTCATTGTTGGATCGACCTCACAGCAGAAAGCGCCCTGAGGCGATGGCTGCTGTGATTTGGCGCTGCATAAATAAAACTAAAGCATAACGGTAGATGAAGACTTCACGCTGCCACAATCGCCAAACATCAAACACGCAGATCAGACTTTAACAGCAGACCGGCCACAGTTGAGCTGACCTTTGACCTCTCCGATCAGGCAGGCCATCACACCTTTCCTGTTGGAGTATTATTTCCTCTCCAGGTGCTTCATGGATCACTCAGTCTCCAAATCTCGACTGAAACTAAGGCTACGTTGACACTGCAGGTGAAAGCACATCAAATCCGACTTTTCTGACCCTCTGCAACTCATATCCGATCATGGTGTGACGGTGTGAACGGCACAAATCCAATATTTACAAATCCGACCTGGGTCACTTCCGTATGTGGTCCTGAATCCGATACATATCTGATGTTTTAGAAAGCGACTGCTGTTTGATGGTCATGTCGCATTAAATCCGTCTTTTACGTCCCTGACACAAGACAGATGCCGATTATCAGCGCCGGAGAAGACATCGCGAACGCTTCCTGTCCGTCCAGTACAACTGCTGGGAAGATAGCGTTGGAGAAACGTGAACATTTTATTTGTTCTGTATAATCTGCAGATTCTGACAGAAATCTGCAGCTAGAAGCTCCGCTCCTCTAAAACAGCAACAAGGATCATTATTAGGCCAAATGTAGATAACACAGTAACTTTATAACTTAAAGGAAAACTGGGAAACGTAAAGTCAGAAACAGTCAAACACTGTTTGCTCTGGGTCTAAACGTCGTGTGTGACGTCTTCTTTTGTGGCCGCTTTGAGCGTTCACACTAGATGTTGTTTTTTTAGTGCTATATAAATAAATTATGGGATTCACAACACCTGTCAGCTGACTCACCTGTAACAGAATGACATCATCAGACAGGTCACTGTGAAGCTCCTCCACTGACTTTCGGAAAGTTGCTTCACAATCACCGGGGTCACATGACCACGGAGGAGCCAATCCTTACCTCTGATGTCCACACACGCCTCTTCAGAGCTTCTTGTTGGTTTGCTTCTGTGTGATGTCACTCTCAGGTGTTTGCTCCACCCATACTCCTCCGCCAAGAGGTAGAACCAACCATTGAGGGGCTGTCATTCCAGAGGAGGCGGAGCCAGCAGGTTACAAAGTGTATAAACAGTCAGTGCGAGATTCTCTGCTGCGATTACTTTAACTCACCTCACAGGATGAGACGAGAGAGCCAATCCTGAAGCTCATACAGCCAATCAGCTGACTGCGCCTGAGGAGATGGACACACCTGATGAGTAAGACAAAGCACCGCCTTCAGGCCAGATAGTCTGCATAACCTTAGATAATTCAGGCCGTGAACTTTAATTGGAATGTTTAAAGTAAAACATTTGATTTCCTGTTTTCAAGAGCTCGGCGGCAGAAGAAGGTCACAGGGACGAGGATCCTTTGGCTGGTTTGTGTCCTCGCTGTCCAGGTTCAAGTGAAGCTTCTGGTTTGAAACCCTGTGACGCTGAATAACCGAGCTCAGGATGGTCGGCATGTTCTCGCCAAACACACTGAGCGTGCCCATCAGCGCTCTGTGTTTGCATGCTTCAGAGCCTCAGCTTTCTCAGTCAGTCATACAGATTTCATCTCTGTGGTGTTCTGCATGTACTAGAGCTGTTTCTTATATTTTGTATTATTTAAGTTCAGTCGGTTCTTGTTCTGATCGTCTTGGAGCGACCGCATCATTCTGGATCAGAGGACGGAGCAGCTCGGCCTGTTTCTGGAAGCTTTCTGAACCTCCTGCGTTTGTGGTTCTTCTCTTCATGCTCAGGTAATGAGGTGTCTTCCTCCTGGAGATTCTTCTTCTCTGGCTGGATGTTGTGACCATGGAAAGGAAAGACCCACACCTGTGCAGGTACCTGCAGCCTTGAAGCTGAACTCTTCCTCCAGTCTGGATGTTGAAACCTCAAATTCAAGCTGAGTCTGAACTTTTCATCATGTGACCTCAAAGTGTTTAAAAAAGTGTACCACGTGAGCCCCACTGCCACCATCAGGCCAGAGTGTGAACTGCAACATGTGTGGATGTCCAGCCTGAAGAGAACTGCAATCATCAGCAGCTCAACAGGTGAGAGTCAGAGTGATGTCATCACTCACCTGTTGTCAGC
This sequence comes from Maylandia zebra, assembly GCF_041146795.1. Taxonomy (NCBI): domain Eukaryota; kingdom Metazoa; phylum Chordata; class Actinopteri; order Cichliformes; family Cichlidae; genus Maylandia; species Maylandia zebra. The sequence continues at coordinate 38,361,918 of NC_135178.1, forward strand.
AGGTCGTCTGAACACTGAAACCAGCAACCTGCTCGGCATGAACTCTCCTCTGATCCACCTGAGACACACACACACACACACACACACACACACTGTAAACACAATGGAAATGCAAACAGTGTAAACCACATGTGTCCAACCTGAGGCACGCGGCTTGAATCAGGTGCATCACTCATTTAAGCCGGCCCTCCACAGGAAGAAGAAACAGGGTGTGCAATTCTGATACACGCTACAGTGCCCATGCAGCTTGGGGTCAGAGGTCAGCGATGCACTTCAGTGTGAGTCCAGACTTCAGTCCGAAACGTTTGAATCGACTTTAAGCAACAAAGGAACAGGTAAGCGATGAAGAGCAGCCGGAGGACATGCTCTCTGTCTGCACTTTGAACTCACTCACGGACGCAAACATCCAAACGCGAGGAGATGAAAGCACGTCTGACCGTCTCCTCATCTCCCTCAGAAAAACTAAGCTCGAGCCTGCAAAGCTGCCATGTACAGACCCTCGACTGCCACGGCTGTCCTCAGGAGCACAGCCACATTCTGCTGTCTCAATGGTGGTGCTGATGGAGGTGGGTGGAGGGTGTTTTAGAACTGGCTGCTTGGTTAGTAGTTATATTTTCCTTCATTCAGGAGTGCAGACAAGTGTTGATGCTGTATGTGATTCCACTTAATCCATGATAACCACAATGTAGTATCCATGCATGTGCAGACGATGCACATGTGCACCAGGCTCAATGTCGCCCCCTCTCAGACGCAACACGTAAATGCATCTGGCAGTGCTGACATGTTGGGAGCCTCAGGTGGGTGAGCACAGCGCTGTGCATGATTATTAGGTACTGACACCTGTGCGCCACCATGAGGAGTATATTGTGTAAACTAGGATCGGCAGTGTCACATGATCTGCACTGACGCTCAGCACCGGTGCCCCCCAGGGATGTGTGTGCAGGCCACGGCTGTGCAGCCCCACCCAGCTCCAACAGCATCATCATCAGTTGTCAGGACAAGAACCTGCTGCTCAACATCAGCAACACCAAGGAGCTCGTGGGGCGGAGGCATTTACATCGAGGGGAATACAAGTGGAGAGAGTCGGATGCTTCGGGCTCCTGGGCATCACATCAGTGAGGACCAGCAGCTATGACGCTCTGTGACCAGCACAGCGCATCAGCAGGTCTGAGCTGCCAGCCATCCAGGACATCTACAGGAGGACGGCCCAGAGGATCTTCTCTGGTCCCAGCCACCACAGCCTCACGCTCTTCATGAGGAGCGTCCACACCCACAGCAGCAGGGACAGTTTCTACCCACAAGCCATCAGGACATTGAGCTGCTGGAATATTGGACAGTTTATATTACACACTGTACATGTATGTGGCACTACCTCTGCACTACAGTTGCTACAGTATTTTTAATATCTGTATTCATTGATTTTACTCTTTTTTATTAAGAATTTCATTGGATGGTTGCAGCTGTGAAGAGCTAAAACTATTATATTGGAGCGCTGACTGTACGGGGGCGAGGCTCGCGAGCTGTGAGCCAGCCTGCCTGACAGCTCATGCTCTGGTGCAGGTAACGGTGATGTTCGTACAGCTGAAGCTGCTGGCTGCGGGAAGCCTTCTTTGAAACCTCCACACTGGATCAGACTGTAGGTAAGAACTCAGGACAGGAAATGGCGTGATCCAGGATCTTTCAGTGAAAGTTCATTTCCAGTCTGACCCCAGACTGGAACTCCTGCAGCAAACTCTCATAGCACAGTCGAAGGTGTCCTGAGTCCCAGCGCCGTCTCTATAAGTGTGCAATTAGAAACCTTTGTGTGACTCACAGCTTAAAGCGGCGCTCGTATTTTGGGTTCTTGTTGTTGTAGACCGTGTCAGTTTTAATCCTGATGCTGCGTTGCAGGTCATAGGTCAGGGCCAGCTGTGAACACATGCACAAACAGGTCTTTGATATTCGACTGTCGCAGTAGCAGCTGATCAACTTACTGACATCACATCCTCACCTTCACATAGGAGTCACATGATCTCTGGGATTGTCCCATCAGCCCTCTGGCCTCATGGACTGCAGACAGAAGAGAACAGGCTGACCAAACGAAGACGGATGAACGATTGATCACTGGAACACTGAGCTCCAGGACAGGAAGTCACTTCCACAATGTGCCGACAGCAGCGCAGTTACAGTTCAGCCCGACAGCAGAACGCCTGATTTATTACAGGATAATATTTATTTCCATAAACATAAACTCTGCATGTGAATCTGTCAGAGAACCTCAAAGAGTAGGAGAGGCAGCCATCTTTGTTTTTAGCTGATCAAACACTGTAAGTCTGAGTCTCTGCTTATCCACCCGTCGTCCACACTTAGTCTGACTTTTTACTGGGCTACTCTGAGGTTCTACCTGTGTTTTAATGATTATTCTATTCTATTCTAACTGTCAGAAGGTCTCCTCTGATTGGCTGCTACAGCACTTACTGTGAATGATCAGCTGTTGCAGCTCTCTGGTGACTGACAGTCGCAGCTGACCTACAGAGAAAGGAGACAGCCGGAGTCAGTTGCAGATTTAAATCGATCGATCATTGATCGATTGATCGCACCTCTGCCTCTGAACGCAGACGGCTGGACCTTCTTCCTCCTTCTGGTCCTGGTCTCAGGAATGCTCCCCATGGACCCGGGTCTAACCTGGGATCAGAACATGGATCATTCTGAGCTGGTCTCGCTTTATTCTTACTGATCCTTTGCAGCCAATCAGAACTCTACAAATTTCCCAGAAACCAACGAGGAAGCCCCGTGCTTCCTGACTGCCACCTTTAGCAGAGGAGACGCTGAACCGTGCAGCACAGTAAGAATAAAAACAAAGACACAAACTGTGATGACGCCGCCGCGAAGGACCAGGCAGATATATATCATCACTGCGTTGTCATGGCGAGTGCTTCCATTTACTTTTACTTACTTTCATTTTTAAGAAGTAATCAGAACAAACATGAACTCTGAAGTTTCATGTAAACCTTCATTTTGTTGTTTCTGCTAAGGTTGAGCTTATGTTTCCATGGTAACCTTGTGTTTATGTTGCGGTGCTATGAACTCTGGGTATCGTAGTAGAGGAAGTCCTGGACAGAGCCTGAACCCTCACAGACCCACCTCGGACAGGGTTCTGACCCATGTGCTCTGGGCTGGTTGCTGGTCCCGCTGTGGCTCAGTCAGACCCTGAACCGGGTCTAATCCGCTCGACCCAGTCTGAATCCGGGTCTTCCTGATTAGAGCCACTCGGATTTCAGCTCTGCGGATCTGGATCTCGCTGCCACACCGAAAAACAGAAGTAGGTGTGAACTGGTTTGTGGTCTGAGCCCTGTAACAGTCAGGCTGTTAGAGTCTGCAGTGATCGATCGATGACTGATCGGTGATTCTTTGTGACTTCCTCACCCTCTCCGGTCCCTTCTCTTCCTCTGCAGATTATCCCGAGGGTCTCTGTTCTCCTTACAGTCTCCTCTCCTTCCCTCCCCCCTCTTCCTGAATGGCTGCTGGGCCTCCTGGTGCAGGTGGAGGACAGCTCCATCACAGGGCCTACAGGAGACAGCAGAGACGATTCAAACCACCAGTCACCTGTTGGCCAATCACAATCATTCTCAAGGTCCAATTGCTCCGTATAAGGAAACGTGTTGACCGTAGCACGGAGGAAACGGTGAAGGAAGTGGAGCAAATGTGCTCGAGGACAGGGACGGCAAGAAAAGAAGATTTTACAAAGAGTCCAACAACAAAAATTGTTCAAAGAAAGAAAAGAAATAAGTGACGGTCGGCCTGAAGTAACGAGGTGAAGATCGTTTCCCTAGACACACTCGGCGCGGCTCGAGGGAAAACTACTAGTAGGTGTAAAAACTACTACTACACCCAGAGGATTTAAGAAACTCCACCCATCATTAAACTGAGCTCAAAGCAGAGCATATGAGCTCAGTCTGACGTGACGCTGAGCACGCACACGCGCACACACGCGCACACACGCACACACACGCAAACACACGCACGCACACTCGCACTGGCTTTTCCTGTATTTGGGGTCTGACTTGTGCTTCCACCCTTTGACTATAGTCTACAGATATGTGGACTATAGTCTACAGATATATAGACTATAGTCTACAGATATATTGACTATAGTCTACAGATATATAGACTATAGTCTACAGATATATAAACTATAGTCTACAGATATATAGACTATCGTCTACAGATATATTGACTATAGTCTACAGATATATAGACTATAGTCTACAGATATATAGACTATAGTCTACAGATATATAGACTATAGTCTACAGATATATTGACTATAGTCTACAGATATATAAACTATAGTCTACAGATATATTGACTATAGTCTACAGATATATTGACTATAGTCTACAGATATATTGACTATAGTCTACAGATATATAGACTATAGTCTACAGATATATAAACTATAGTCTACAGATATATAGACTATAGTCTACAGATATATAGACTATAGTCTACAGATATATGGACTATAGTCTACAGATATATTGACTATAGTCTACAGATATATAGACTATAGTCTACAGATATATAGACTATAGTCTACAGATATATAGACTATAGTCTACAGATATATTGACTATAGTCTACAGATATATAGACTATAGTCTACAGATATATTGACTATAGTCTACAGATATATTGACTATAGTCTACAGATATATAGACTATAGTCTACAGATATATAGACTATAGTCTACAGATATATTGACTATAGTCTACAGATATATAAACTATAGTCTACAGATATATAGACTATAGTCTACAGATATATAGACTATAGTCTACAGATATATAGACTATAGTCTACAGATATATTGACTATAGTCTACAGATATATTGACTATAGTCTACAGATATATAAACTATAGTCTACAGATATATAAACTATAGTCTACAGATATATAGACTATAGTCTACAGATATATGGACTATAGTCTACAGATATATAAACTATAGTCTACAGATATATAGACTATAGTCTACAGATATATTGACTATAGTCTACAGATATATTGACTATAGTCTACAGATATATAGACTATAGTCTACAGATATATAGACTATAGTCTACAGATATATTGACTATAGTCTACAGATATATAAACTATAGTCTACAGATATATAGACTATAGTCTACAGATATATTGACTATAGTCTACAGATATATTGACTATAGTCTACAGATATATAAACTATAGTCTACAGATATATAAACTATAGTCTACAGATATATAGACTATAGTCTACAGATATATTGACTATAGTCTACAGATATATGGACTATAGTCTACAGATATATGGACTATAGTCTACAGATATATAAACTATAGTCTACAGATATATTGACTATAGTCTACAGATATATAGACTATAGTCTACAGATATATAGACTATAGTCTACAGATATATTGACTATAGTCTACAGATATATTGACTATAGTCTACAGATATATAAACTATAGTCTACAGATATATAAACTATAGTCTACAGATATATAGACTATAGTCTACAGATATATAGACTATAGTCTACAGATATATGGACTATAGTCTACAGATATATAGACTATAGTCTACAGATATATAGACTATAGTCTACAGATATATGGACTATAGTCTACAGATATATAAACTATAGTCTACAGATATATGGACTATAGTCTACAGATATATTGACTATAGTCTACAGATATATTGACTATAGTCTACAGATATATAGACTATAGTCTACAGATATATGGACTATAAGGATAAATAAATGTGAGACTTCGTCATTGATCACCAAAGAAGCTGCTGGACTGCATCAGGCCGTCGCTGATTTATCATCCTGCCGTCTTTCCCTGTGCACGAACCCGTTCACACCTCTCGTTAGTCCTGTGCCACAAATCCTCGAGTTGACATTATCTTGGAGGAGAGGACAGTAGCATCGTGCTCCTGCCCTGCAGCATTGTTAGAGGAATGGTTGGTAACAGCAGGGATAACACGAGCCCTGATATCTGCCATTAATAAAACATCTGAATACGTTTTCACTCATCGCTTTCAATGCTTCACGAGGAGCAGCATTAGGAGGATCTAGAACAACTGATTTCAAACAACTGCAGTTCAAAGCTGGAGTAAACACCAGCTGTTAGCTGCTGATGGTGGAGATCGTGGCTAAGCTCCACCCTGACTGGCTGTCCGAGCTGAGGTAGGGACAGTCTGGAGGGACAAGGTCAGGAAACGGGCGTAACTTCTGTCACCAGAAGACACTCCAGACACTGAGAGGTGAAGAAGCCAATGAGAATGAAGGTCTCCTTTGCTATCTGGCATGAACCAGAGCCCACCCAGCTCCAACTATCTGCGTGGGGACGTCGAAACCTGTGCTGGGGAAAGCTCTGGGCACTGCAACCAGTTATAATGATTAACGGCACTCAAAATAAAAGCAGTAGAAAAGTTACCGATTGACATGATTTGAGAGCTGTTTGTGCAGACTGAGTGGAACGAAGCAGGTGGAGAAACAGCCGCTGCCTCAGACGCATGAAGCTGGGTAACAGCTCGGGTGTGCGTGTGTTTCGGTGTCACAAGCTGTTCTGCCATTTCCTAGGTTAGGGTTGGGCTTCTGAAGTGACCAGTTTACCTCGACCCGTGTCATCGAGCAGCTCACAGGATCGGCCCGGCTGATCCGTCTACTCGGCTTTGGACCGTTATCACAAAGTTTTCAAACAGACGGAGCTCAGGGCGGCCAGCAGAATGAAAGAGGAGAGACACCGGGGGGTCAGCTTCTTCACGGTCAGATGACAGCTCATTTTTTTTATTAATCCTTTATTTATCCAGGTAAAAAAATCGCATTGAGATTAAAAATCTCATTTCCAAGAGAGACCTGGCATCATGGCAACAAAAAGCTCATCAGATGTAGGTGAATTTAATATCTCAGGCCGGTATAGCCGCAAGCAAGCCGTGTTTTTAAATGGATCTTGTTAACATTCACAGCCCATAATGAGTATCCAGGCATATATGGAGGTTTGTATAAGAATGAGCTGTGTGTGTGTACATGTACATGGCTGTATTAGGTTCTTGAGCTTTACTAGGGTTGGTCATGTTCCTTCCACTGGTTCGTGAGCCGACAGGATGCGTGTAGAGCTGCACGCCATCGTCATTAATTCAGGTCAGATGTTCACAGAGGTTAGCATGTGCCCTGTGCTGGGGGGGATGTTTCTCAGAGTCTGCATTTCTGTTTCTTTGTTAAACACGTTTTATGCACAGAGGACAACAGATGGGAACCCGGCACCGTTACACTACAGGTCTGGGCAAACTGAGTGCTTAATTGCTAAATGGCGGATGGGTCAGACATAAACCATCGGCAGGATATCGTACTCCTGCAGGAAACTGATTGGAAAGATACATTTCATATAAGGTGGACTGAGAAAGTAACTCCAGGGTTCAGCCTGCATTTTCTGTACGACCAACTTTCTTCTCATCGAGGTAACTTCAGAGCAGTTTGGATTCTTTGCTCACCAAATCTGAATTTTTTTCTTTCTTTTTCAAACTTTAGATTTTTCATTTCTTTTGACGTTTTTTTTCCTGGAGCCCTTTCAAGTTACAATATTCCTAATGTTGAGGTTCAGTCTCACCTTTTTCTGCTGCAGAGAGAAGCCGAGTCCATCTGTCCAACATACAAACTCCACAGCTAACCAACCTGACTATCCAACTGTGTAACCAGCTAACTAACCCTAACGACTGACCCCAGAGCAGCAGCAGTCCAACGTCTCTCCTCTTTGTCTCTGTTTGTTTCTTCAGCTTCTCTGAAGGAAAGAAATTCAAACAGCTTAGAATTTTAACCTTGTCAGCTTCCAGCAAGCATACCCACCTGCTTCCTGTCTGCTCTTTCAGAATGAAAGCTCCTGCTCAACCTGCTGTACTGGAAACATCTGTCTCCTCCTTTTCAAACATGTAGAAGAGCACGAGTCTGTCCAATCAGAGCAGCTCAGTGAGTTTATAATGTGCAGCAGTGGCTTCAGAGCCTGAGTCACAGGCACAGAGTTTTACTTTGGAGGGCCCTGCCTGATTTCCTGTGTGGTTGAGATGAAATTCACATTCAATGTCACATTACTGCCTGCTGCACACACACACACGTTAGTCATTAACGGGGGGGTCAACATGTGGAAGCAGCTCCTCCAATCAGAGCGCAGCATGTGATTAACACGGTAACCACAAGTATGTCAGAGGGAGGAAACTAACCACATGACCTGAAATCTGTGGACACGCCAATGGGTTCAATGAGTTCCCAGTGCTGAACTTTCTAAGAAGAATGTGGAGGTCAGAGGTCAGCACACAGATGGCTGCAGGAGGAGGAAACAAACGCGTCTGCGGTTCATTTCAAACATAACGAGGAGCTCGGTGTCCACCAGAGGATCACCCCACATCTCAGCCACACACGGCGCCTTTGGACACTCAGTTTGTCCCAGCTGTCACAGTGTAGGGTCTGGATGATGTCACAGAGAGCGGGTCCCCTGATGCAACATTCAGTTTGGTACAGTGGGCAGACACGCTAACGTGTTCACACATTTAACCAAAGAAGCCACCTTAAGACATGTTCTGCCAGTCTCAGCCCTTATATGGTCGTCTCAGGCACAGAAGCTCCGCCCCTCAGCTGACTGTCTTCAGGCTCTGGCTGGCATCATTGTCCTCTGTTAGAACGAGCATGGCTCTGCCTGGCTCACCTTCTCTGTGTACGTTCTTCCTTTAGCATCATTCAGTCTCTGTCCTGTGCTGATCACGTTCAGTGGGACGACTGGATAAGCGCTCGACTCTGTGTCTGTTTAACCCGGAGTGACTGTCCGGCACTACGTCCCAGTAAGACCGAGGCCGTGCTTACCTGTGAACTAGCATCAGTCAGAGTTCATGTCGTCTGGTTCACATATTACATCTGCAGCAGGGCTCGGTGTCACAGAAAGAAGCATTATTTTGAACTGTGACTCATGCTAAGCTGCTCTCAGAGTCCAACAGTAAGAATGGAAATAAGGGAGCTGTGTGTCATGTGTTGGTTCAGACTGAGCGTGCTCAGAGCGTGAGCTGCAATCACACTTCAGTCCTGAGGTGGCACTGTGACCGCCTCCAGCCGGTAAAGCCGATCAGATCAGCGCTCTCTCTCTCTGAGCCAGGGTCTCTCGCTCCTCCCGGCAGCAGATGGTCTCTCTCTCTTGCCCTCGCCCGCCCTCTTGCTCGCCCACTGGCAGATGGTCTCTCTCTCTCTCTCTGAGGATGACAGAACGTGCCAGGCGTCGTCGAGCAGAGAGGCAATAAAGTTTACAGTGATTTGAATTTAGAATTTTTGAATGTTGGCGGCCGACAGGTGAGTTATTGATTACTGATGTCAGCGTGCGATCACATGGTCAGCAGGTCATGGGTTAAACACTCAGACTGTGGATTCACATTAGAGCATTTATATTTATGAAACGTTTGAGCTTCTGTTTGTGTGTTAGCTGTTATGTTTCTTTGTGTTCTGGTTGTTTCATGTTTTGCTGTAAGAACACATGATTTTACCAACTTTGGGGATGAATGATGTTAATTGGATTTTATTGTCCTGTTTTCTGTTTGAACAAATAGCATCACCTGTTTTTGACTTTCAGGCTTCAGAGCTCAGTCGTGAGGCTGTGCTGTCACAGTGACATGTTCAAAGTTGGTGTTGATCTGCTGGATTAAAGCAAAGATGACCTCTGAACTTTGTTCTCTAACGTGGTGCCTTTAAAGACCAGCTCAGTGTTTGGAACGAATCTGTTTCCTCTATTAGCTCCTCACTGACAGTAAAATCTGTCAAAATGTGTGCTGTGTCAACACACCAACACCAGCAGGCTTTCTTTAGTGGAAGCACCTGCACAGGTTTGAGGTTGGGCACTGGCAACACGTCAGTGGAAAACAAGGACAACCCGCCAAGTGAGCAGCTGGTTTCCTAGCACAGGTTCAGGACGTCACTGAGGAGCATCTGCTGCTAATGAACCCGTTATGGTGCCATCGTAAACACCCTAAAAGGGTCAGGAGGTCTGACACGTCACTACAGAGGTCAAGTGTTAGGGGTCTGTCACTGCTGAGGTTATATCCGGTAATGGGCAGGTGTCTCAGGAAAGGTTTGAGGTTTAGAGTTCAGTGAAGTCACTGATGAAGTTCTGGGGACGCCGAAAAGGAGCTGGACAGGGGTCAGGGATCAGGGGTCAGGAAGGGGTCACTGAGGAGGTAAGCGGAGGAATAACCTCAGACTGTGTTTGTGTTCTAGGATGATGCTGAGTGATCGGTGGACCATCATGAACAACAGCAGCTCAGAGCTCGACAGCAAGCGGCCAAACAAGCACAAGGTATCTCCACGTTAGCCGTTAGCACCTAGCTGCGTTGGCTCAGACAGCAGAGAGCCGCGCAGAGTTAAGTCGTGTTAATCTGGAGTTAAACTGTCAGATCAGCGCAGGAGTAATCTTCAGCATATGTCGGCTTTACTGCAGATTACACCCTTCAGGAGCATGCAGGATCTTCACGCCACTTCTAACTAGAGATGGCACGATACCACTTTTTTATGTCCAATACCGATATCATAAATTTGGATATCTGCCGATACCGATATGAATCCGATATAGTGTTTTTTAATCAATAAAACAGTTTTTTGAATATCTTGCTGCATTTTGTATAAGTTCATACTAAAGTTTAAATAAACAACAACACTAAAGCTATTCTGTTATACTGTATGCAAAAAATACAACAAAATATGTCATAGATCAGCAACACTGGTCAATCTAATAAACTTAAACCTGCTCCATCCTCCCTATTCTGGTATTTTAAAGAGTAAGCAACCTGACTAATAGGGTTGCAAACTCCCAGCAAAAAAAAAAAAAAGGGAACCACCCCCCACCCTCCACCTCATGATGCTTAATCGACGTAATCAACTTTAATTTGATGCAGTGTGAAAAAAAAAAATGCACAGAAATAAATTATTTTTCAAGAATAATTAAATAGATTCAACATCTTTCTTCTACAGAACTGCAGACTGCACAGATGGTACCTTCCCAAAGAAAAAGTACTATAGCTTACTAGGGTATATTAGACTTAATAGTTACTATATACAGTAATGGACTTCTATACATTTTATATCAGATTAAAACTTTGGGTGTAAGATTCAGATAATTATTTATTAAAAGCTAGACATTTTAAATGAGAATAAGAAAGAAAAGTATGTCTTTGTGCCCCCTTTTCCCTGTTCATGCCCTATCGGCCCCCCTGGCTAAACTTTGCTAGATCCGCCCCTGCACAGTTACAGCCGTCAGCTACGTAGAAAAAGATCCTGGTGTAGAAAGTAATATTAAATACATTCTAACAACAGCTTATCAAGCTTAAACGTGCTGCTGTTGTTCAGCCGCTGGTTTCCTCTTTCTGGTGCAAAGTGGGCCAAAAACAAACAAGAGAGACGATCAGCTGATCATTGATCAGTTTCGTGATTGAAGTAGCAGCAGGAGAGAGAGGCAGTCGCTCCATATATCGTTTGTTAAGCTTAACGCTGGAATGCTTTACAAACATTCAGAGATGAACTTACACACTTGCTTTACTTCTCTCGGGGATAACTTCCTCGGAGATGAAATGCTGATTTGGTAGCGAGGCTACAAACACACACAGCCGCTCTATCACATGATGCACACTGCTCCGACGTGCTACGGTTATGAGCCGAGTTACGCCGTGTCGCAAGTTTTGTGAGGTGCTTTTTTGATATTTAATGGATCGGATTACATTTTTTATTTCTCTCGGATATCCGATCCAGTAATTTAGGTCAGTATCGGACCGATACCGATGCATAATATCGGATCGGTCCATCTCTACTTCTAACCCTCACACACGCTCTGACAGGAAGCTGCACACAAAATGCACTGCCCTAACACGGAGCGTCATGACTGCCGCCGCCATGTTGGTTTTGATTTCAGGAAGTGACCACATTTGGATGAGAGAGTAATAAACTACCAGCAGAGGCGGGCAGAGTAGCCAAAACATTGTACTCAAGTAACTGTAGCGCTACCACAACATGGTTTTACTCAAGTAAAAGTAAAAAGTAGCCATCCAAGAAATTACTCGAGTAAGAGTGAAAAAGTATTTAGTAAAAAAGGCTACTTGAGTAATCAGTAACTGATCATAACATCTGATTTAATGTTTAACAATGAGATAATCAGACAGACACATTTTAAAGACTGAAAAGCAACAAAACAATAATAAAGCTAAGCAGAAAAAAGAAATATTAGGGCAGGTAGACATTATCTACCCCAGTATTTATATATTACTTCTGCAAATGTCACAGCAGAGAGTAACATTAACACAACAAGTCTGACTTATAACCTGCAGGTTTGTGTCTGTCGCCTGCATTTTTGGTTAAAACGTGTTCATTACTCATCCACTGATGTTACTCACACTGAGTAGCCAGAATAAGAGTAGTGATACTTCATAATAATATTACTCAAGTAAAAGTAAAAAGTACAGTTGTCATGGTCCTGAGCCTGCCGACTCAGTGTTTTGTGTTTCCTTATGCTTTTGTTCATTCCGAGTATGTATGCTGTGGTGATTTGCCATTTGTTAGGTTTCTGTTCTTTGCCTGCCTGCTCCCACTTCTCTGTGTTCCCTCCGTCTGTCCATGGTGTCACACTGTCTGCTTGTGAATCTGTCTGTTTAGTTCTGTGTCTTGTCTGGTTCTGTGTCTGTGAGTTTCCTGTTTTATTGTGAAGGTCTCTGTCTGATGTGAGTGTGTTCAGTTTACGTTTCCCCCTGTCCCGTCAGCTCTGATTTCTCCCTGCTGTGTTGCCCTCCTGTCTCTCATCCCCTGATTACTGGTGTGTGTATTTAAGCCCTGTGTGTTCTCCTGCGTTACTCTGTGTTCCACGGTGTCCTGTTCCTTGTCTGCGGCTCTCTGCCTTGCATCCCTTTTGGTATCTTCTCAGGTTGGGTTTCTTTAGTTATTGTCCTCCCTCATTGCCTGTTTTGCCACCACTCCACTTTGTAAATAAACATCACGAGCATTATCATCCACTGCTTGCATTTTGGGCCCTTTCTCCCTCCAACACCACACGGCTCGCCTTGGCAGCCGTGACAACAGTCTAGTAAAACTACTCCAAAAAGTACTTTTTTCTTAAATGTTACTCATGTAAATGTAATTAGTTACTACCCACCTCTGCCTACCAGCTAATGCTAACTAGCCTGGTTGTCAGACTTCATCACACAAACACACAGATACCTGCTAATTAGTAAGATCCAATCACAATCCAGCAACAGGAGATTCAGTTCCCGGTGAGATGGTTCGGTTTTTAGCATCACATGACCCTGAGCTGTCGTCTTCTGGCTAATGTTGCTTGTGCTAGTTTGTCTGCTAATATGGACCCTCCTTAGAGGTTGGTAAACTCTGTGCTGATCTAAATTATGTTATCAGGTAATGTTACAAGCTATCTATCAACAGCTATCTGTAACTTAGCGTTTGTCTGTGTGTGTTCGTAGAAGGTGTGCAGCTTCCTGTTATGGTCTGGTGGCACGTTGGTCATCATCGCAGTCATTGTTGCAGCAACAGTTGCCATCTTGTACCTGAACCACTATCCTCTACCCTTCATCAGCAGGTAACACACCTGTACATGTCTCTCTTTCCTTCCTTCTGCCTGTCTAAATATAAATCTGGGATTGTCATGGTTACAGGGGGGAAGTGTCCTCATCTGTAGTTTCAACCAATCCCAAAGAGTCTGGGCCCCTGGTGACAGTGTCACGTGTTGCAGACGGAGAGCCAATCAGCATCTTCCTGGACCCAAACTGTCCGGACTTTAGTGAGCACTTCCTCCGATGGGAGGTGCTGCAGAGCTCGCTGCTACGGGCGCTGACCAATTACAATGCAGATGATTGGCAGGACCACGGATTTGTCCAGAAGCTGGAGGAGGAGCTAAAGGTGTTATTAGGCCACACCCACAACCTGAGAGTGGAAGCTGATTCGCTGAAAAGAGGCCAAGGTGTTCTGGACCAACGATTGGACAGACTGCAGAGTGAACAGAGCCGCATCGTCAAGGTATGAATCAAAGTAATTAAAATGTAATTGAATGAATGAAATAGGAATGCACTGCTGGAAGAGAGTGAAATGCAATTTTATTTAAGTTAAATGAAAGAGAAGACCGACATCCCCTAGGCAACATTAAATAAGACACGAAACTGATACAATATCAAAATATCGAGTTTGTACACAAATGAGGCATCTGTCATGGTGATATAGATACATATGGATTACAAAAGAATACATAATCCAGTCTTTAAGTCTGACGTCATTAGCTGTTTCCAGGTCCAAACTCTGCTTCAGGTCCCAAAGTCAAACGAACACTGCAGCATCACTGAGTTAAAAACTGTCTAAATTCTTTCATCTTTAATAAAATGATCAGCGTTGCTGTTTTACCAGGTGTAACAATTAAGTTTAACATCCAGGCATCCATGAAAACAGAATTTATTACATTTAATGTTGTTAGAAGTTAGCTCGCTAGCTTCCAGCTAAACATGATATAGCATGTTCTGAGTGAGAGACTTCTGAAACAATTCAAATGTACAGCTCTGATCAACCTGAAGTCCACTGTCATCTCCTTTCCTTTGGCAGCAAGGCAAAGCTAGGTTGTTGTTACTGGTCTTATATTACTAAACAGTCCCTCCCTCTTTGTGTACCTGTACAGGTGATGTCTGACAATCACTCAGGTGTGTTGAAGTTGGTGGCAGGTTTCAGTGATTCTCTGCTCAGCCTGCAGAGGGAGACAGATAGTCTGAGGAGCCTGAAGAGTGAGCTGAGCAAAGACAGCACTCTCAGAGGTAACGCACACGCGCACACACACACACGCGCACACACAGGTGAATCACAGGTAGATGTTCTACATTTCAGAATAATTTCCATCATTTTCCCAGCTGGCTCATTACATTTGAAATCTGCTTTTGTTTACACATTTCCTGCTCGATTGTCTCCCATTTTTGTTACAAAGTTTTGGTTTGAACATTTATGATGTTAAATTTTAGCTTCATATTACAAATAAATGTTTTTACCTTCAAAGTGAATCAGAATCTGTATCTGAACAGATACATAAAAAAATGTCTGCAGACTGAAAATCTGAGCAAAAGTCCAACATTCCAGAAAAGTCCCAAATCACCAGCTCGTACCACGTCCTCATTTTTACTTTGACAGCATTTCTAGTAGATCATGGCAGATGGCGTGAGCCTGAATGGAGGCCTTGGTTTGGGGACGGCCTCAGAGGGGCCCGACGGTGGCAGATCCCCGTGCACTCACGAGAAGTGCATGAATAGTAAAAGGGAGGCAGGATGAACAGCTTGTAGTGTAACTAGGAACCATTTCTGAATGGTATATAGTTCAGCCAACCGTCAGGCGTCTCAGGAGGGGAAAGCGGTGCTCTACCTGCACTGTGTATAGTGCTGGCGGAGCGCTGCTGACGTCAACTGAGAAAATTGTCAGGCAGTGGAAGGAATACTTCGAGGACCTCCTTAATCCCACTGACACGTCTTCCGAGGAGGAAGCAGAGTCTGAGGATGAGGGGAATGACCCGCCAATTTCCGGGGGCGAGGTCACTGAGGCAGTTAAACAACTCCTTGGTGGCAGAGCCCCTGGTGTTGATGAGGTCCACCCCGAGTTCCTGAAGGCTCTGGACGTTGTAGGGCTGTCCTGGTTGACACGCCTCTGCAATGTTGCATGGAGATCAGGGGCAGTACCCGTGGACTGGCAGACCGGGGTGGTGGTCCCCATCTTTAGGCCCTACCCTGTTCTCATTATATATGCTTCCTTTAAGTGCTATCTTTGAGAAATACCACATTGCTTTTCATTATTATGCCGACGACATCCAGATCTATTTTGAGTTAAATGATGATCTAGCTCTGTCCTTGAGTAGCTTTCGAGAGTGCATGTGTGAGGTCAAGCAATGGCTTCTGGCAAATACTCTTATCCTTAATGATAAGAAAACTGAAATTATGATCTTTGGCAGTGACGCTCTCCGTGCCAAACTTCATGATGCCTTTGGTTTTCTCACTAGTTCTTTCCCTGACACTGTTAGGAATCTGGGTGTGCTACTTGACAGCTCATTTAAACTTGATAAACAAGTGTCTGCTGTCGTCAGATCCAGTTTTTACCAACTTCGCCTTATTTCTAAGGCCAAACACTACATCCCGCACAATGATCTGAAAAAGCTCATCCATGCCTTTGTAACGTCAAGGCTAGATTATTGTAATTCACTTTATTTTGGTCTCCACTCTACCCTTCTACATAGATTACAGACAGTCCAGAATGCCGCTGCACGCATTCTAACTAAAACTAAGAAGTTTGCTCACATCACTCCCGTCCTTGCTGATCTGCACTGGTTGCCTGTGAAATTTCGTATTCAATTTAAAATTCTGTTGCTTACTTTTAAAATTACTAATAACACAGGACCAAGCTATCTTAAGGAACTCTTAAACTCATATGCTCCTGCGAGGGCTTTAAGATCTTCCTCACAGTTATTGTTGGTTCAGCCCAGATCTCGTTTGAAGTCTAGAGGTGATCGAGCGTTTGCTCTAG
The DNA here is from genome assembly GCF_041146795.1 of Maylandia zebra. Lineage (NCBI taxonomy): Eukaryota > Metazoa > Chordata > Actinopteri > Cichliformes > Cichlidae > Maylandia > Maylandia zebra. The sequence continues at coordinate 38,378,515 of NC_135178.1, forward strand.
CTGCACCTGAGCTGTGGAATAATCTCCCGATTGGCATCCGGGCGTCTGATTCTATTCAATCTTTTAAATCACGGCTTAAAACATATCTGTTTGAACTTGCTTTTTCTACCAGTTAAATCCTGGCCTTGTTTGCAGTGAGTTATTCTATTAATTTTTCTGTTTGTCTTGCGTTGTCTATGTTCTCTATCACTGTGTTTGATGGTACAGCTTTACTTTGCTATAGCTATGTGCTATAGTTTACTCTTATTAGTGGTTTTTACCTGTGAACATAATTCCACACTTATATGACTCTGATGTTATAGTGTTAATTGTTTTATTCTTTTATTCTTTTATGTAAAGCACTTTGGCATGCCCTTGGCTTTTAAATGTGCTCTATAAATAAAGATTGTTGTTGTTGTTGTTGTTTAAGAAGGGGGACCGGAGGGTGTGTTCCAACTACAGGGGGATCACACTCCTCAGCCTCCCTGGGAAAGTCTATGCCAGGGTGCTGGAAAGGAGAGTTCGTCCGTTAGTCGAACCTCGGATACAGGAAGAACAATGCGGTTTTCGTCCTGGTCGCGGAACACTGGACCAGCTCTTTATCCTCTCCAGGATACTTGAGGGTGCATGGGAGTTTGCTCAACCAGTCTACATGTGTTTTGTGGACTTGGAGAAGGCATTCGACCGTGTCCCTCGGGGTGTCCTGTGGGAGGTGCTGCGGGAGTACGGGGTGTCTGGCCCATTGCTACGGGCCATTCGATCCCTATATAACCGTTGCAAGAGCTTGGTTCGCATAGCCGGCAATAAGTCGGACTCGTTCCCGGTGGGTGATGGGCTCCGCCAGGGCTGCCCTTTGTCTCCGGTTCTGTTCATAATTTTTATGGACAGGATTTCTAGGCGCAGCCAAGTGGCGGAGGGCTTTCACTTAGGTGGCCTCAGAATCTCATCTCTGCTTTTCACGGATGATGTGGTTCTGTTGGCTTCATCGGGTGAGGGCCTCCAGCTCGCACTGGAACGGTTCGCAGCCGAGTGTGAAGCAGCGGGAATGAGGATCAGCACCTCCAAATCTGAGGCCATGGTTCTCAGCCGGAAAAGGGTGGAGTGCCCACTCCGGGTCGGGATGAGTTCCTGCCCCAAGTGGAGGAGTTCAAGTATCTCGGGGTCTTGTTCGCGAGTGATGGGAGAAGGGAGCCGGAGATCGACAGACGGAGTGGGGCTGCAGCTGTAGTGATGCGGACGCTGCACCGGTCAGTCGTGGTGAAGAGGGAGCTGAGTGTAAAAGCGAAGCTCTCAATTTACCGGTCGATCTACGTCCCTACCCTCACCTATGGCCACGAGCTGTGGGTAGTGACCGAAAGAACGAGATCGCGGATACAAGCGGCAGAAATGAGCTTCCTCCGAAGGGTGGCTGGCCTCTCCCTTAGAGATAGGGTGAGAAGTTCGGCCATCCGGGAGGGGCTCAGAGTAGAGCAGCTGCTGCTCCACATCGAAAGGAGCCAGCTGAGGTGGTTCGGGCATCTGACAAGGATGCCTCCTGGGCGCCTCCTGGGTGAGGTGTTCCAGGCATGTCCCACCGGGAGGAGGCCCCGGGGCAGACCCAGGACACGCTGGAGAGATTATATCTGTCGGCTGGCCTGGGAACGCCTTGGTGTTCCCCCGGATAAGCTGGAGGAGGTGGCTGGGGAGAGGGAGGTCTGGGCCTCTTTGCTTAGGCTGCTGCCCCCGCGACCCGGCCTCGGATAAAGCGGATGTAGATGGATGAATGGATGGATGGATATAGTTCAGTTTCACAGTACAGCAACATTTTGAACACAAAACATTTTAACCTGAATTCTCAAACGTCACTTCAGAGTGATAGCACAAATGCACATATTTAACTGAGTGATGTCCTCGGTTATAATGAGCCTTTTGTCTTCGCTTTTCTCCTCCCCGTCCCTCGGTCCTGTCCGTTCTCACCATAATTACTTAAAAAGTAAAATAAATAATAAAGATTGAATAAACTATGAAAATCACGTGGACGAGTACACGAAAAGCCAAAATGGTCCGTGTGGGAACACAAATCTATTGGGACTAGTTCTGGACGGTACAGTGTCAGACAGGAAAGGCAAAAAAAGTCCAAAACTCCAGGATTGTGTGTTTTTGGCTCAGACTGCCTCCTCGAGTTTGTGTGTTTGTGGTACAGCCTTCATGTTATCGACGAGCCTTTGTATAATAACAGCTATCTAACACACTAACTGACCTGTGAGTCACTGACTGTGCATGCAGACCTGTTGATTTCAGATGAATGACACACAAATAAAGAAGATAAGTAGCTGTCACCTGAGTCCAGGTGTGTCTGACAGGTGGACAGAGTGACCTCCACAGACACACCTGTGTTGCTGATGATGTCATTTCCCCTGTCCCTCAGCTGTCAGACCCAGGGACTGCAGCGACATCCTGAAATCTGGTGTCTCTCAGGATGGCGTTTACTCCGTGTTTCCAACCCACGACCCCAATGGCTTCATGGTTTACTGCGACATGAGCACAGATGGAGGAGGCTGGACGGTACACACACACACACACACACACACACACACACACACACACACACCCTAGGTGCTAATTCGTTTGTCAGCCTGAGCTTGTTAGACACCTGCTTCGGTTTGACTAGCTTAGCATACAGGAGACCTGCAGGAGATCCTGTCACACCCAATGTTCCCTCTAAGCTGCGCGCGTGCGCAATTGCGCACTGCTGGCACGTCTCTGCGCACAAAGAAAAATCTAACCTGAATTGAAATTAAAATGAAAACTTTAACAATCCTGTTCTGCAGTGTTAGTCAGTGACTGGCTGCTCCCGTATGGGATCAGAACGATGCCACCTTATCCCACAGTCCAGCCAATGATGCGATTCACATTCGTATAGATACGCAGCTAATCAACGTCGCTGACAGGCTCTGACAGCGTCCTTATGTGCCGACACCGGTGTTTTAGCAAAGCGGCTGATGTGGAGTGAAGTCACGTTAATGACAACGTGCACAACCATTGGAGATGTGAGCAGCACAGACGAACAACTGACGGACAAAGTGTGGACTTTATACCAGTTTTTAAACTGTGTTGATCGGCCACGTAAAACCAGAGTTATGATAAAATATCTGCAATGTTTGTTTTCTTCCTGAATACTGTCGTTGTTTATATTTACTGCAGGAAGAAACGGTAAAAACTGCGTTTTATAAGGAAAACGCTCGAAAGCCTGTGAGCAAAAACAAACTCCACCCCCTCTCCCTTTCCTATTCGTCCAAAAAAAGTACCATGTCGACCAATCAAAAACTGATATGGCAACGTGGCATCTAGTTGTTAAGAAACGGGGGGAAGTTTTAGGAGTGACGGCGGAGTGGCACAAATAATTTGTGTGGCATCAGATTTGATGCAGAACAGCTGATTGTTCTGTAAATAGTTTGAAAGGTTTATTTAAAAACACCTTGGCTGCATTTTTAGGTAAACAGCTGCAAAACACTTTGTTGTTTGCATAACTCAGTTACTTTTTTGAAGAAGTAACTATATAATTAACTGCCCAGCATTGGTCATTGTTTACTGTATGTTGCAGACAGAGTTACAGACTCTCTAACAGACCACAGACTCATCATACAAGTCAGAGCTTTATGAAAAAATAAATAAAGTTTTGTTTTCAAACTTGGAGTTCAAGTTATTTTTCCTTCCAGTAGTGTTAACATGCTACAGGTCATGAACAAGATTGTTTTAAGTTTTCATTGTAAGTGGGCTGAAGCAGTTAATTTAAAGTAGTCTAACATAAATGCTGTAATTTGATTACTTTAATAAACCATGTGACTTGGATGCTGGCGTGACCACACTGCACACGTCTGCTGTTGCTCACAGTGGTCCAAGGGACGCTCAGGGAGTTTGTGTGTTTGCTCAGACACGTGAAAAATTAGAGGGAACATTGATCACACTTCATCAATCACACCGATTAATTTTATCAGCACGACTGTTTCTTTAATTAAGACTGATAATGTACCTGTCAGAGGCTTCACACCTATGTGTGTGTGCGTACAGGTGATTCAGAGGAGGGAGGACGGCTCGGTGAACTTCTTCAGAGGATGGGAGGCTTACAGGGACGGATTTGGGACAACGACTGGAGAGCACTGGCTTGGTCTGATACACACACGTTGGTTTTCCTGTGTTTGTGGGGGCCATTACTCACTGAGTGCACACACAGGAACCTGAACTTTATCCTTCTTAGCTGAAACAACGGGACACTGTTATCCAGTTTCCTCAGGTTTTTTTGAGCACACGTTGCACACCATGCTGAGATATTTCAAGCTGTCAGCTCACAGCTTTGAGAATCATCCTAAAATACTTTTTAGATGCTTAACAAAGAAAACATTCCTGTAAATATGGTCAGGTACAAGGACTGGAGTGGAACTGAATAAAAAAGTAACCAATGTCCAAGAAGAACTTCAGAAAGCTGGATTAATGTTTTAAATCAAGAAAACGAGAACTAAAGTTTTTAAATGGATGATTTAGGAGAGAAAGAAAAATATTTAAATAAAAAACACTAACCACAGAAATACTCGATACAAAACTTAGCGGTACTTCAATAAAGTACCTCAAACTGGATGTATTAAAGCTTCAGCCAAGCATGGTGTTCTTTATGTTTAACTCTTTATTCTTTGTATTTATGTATATTTCCTGAGTTGTTTGTCGGGTCATTTCACATTCAAATAATTAAAGAAGGGTTTAACCCAACCACGTCTGACCAGCCCGGGGCAAAAACAAACGTCGTGATAGGAGCTGTGCAAAACTTCAGGACCTGCTGTCATCAGTTTGAGTGATGACGGTTGGGCTGGTTTCTAATAAAACTGATCGCAGCTGGGCAACATCAGCAGCAGCTTCATGAAATGACACCTTTAATCTTCTACTTTTCACAGTAAATCTTTAACCTTGGTTGTTCCCACAGTCAGGTGGGAAAGTTTTGTTATTATTCTTTATTTTTCTAATTTCAGGTGAGAGTAACGTGTTCAAAGGTGTTTTTGTGTTTTGTCATGTAACCGAGTAGAACTTCAGGTAAAATGTTGATGGGTCCCGTGGTAAAGCGGTGAGACTGGTCCTCACAAAGACAGTGTCCAGCACACAGTTTAGAAAGCAGCACAGTGACACCTGGCTGTCTCTCTCAGGTCTGCAGAGGATCTACTCGCTCACCAGGTCAGGTGGTTCCGAGCTGCGTATCGACATGGCAGACTTCGATAACGCCACAGCGTTCGCTCAGTACTCTGAATTCTCCGTTGGTCGAGACTCCGTGAACCCCGAGGAGGACGGATACCCACTGACTGTGGACGGGTACTCCGGGACTGCAGGTACCACGCGGTAACACACAGTACCACAGATTACCACACAGTACTGCACAGTACACAGCCGGGTATTTCTCTGCAGGTGACTCCCTCCTCAAGCACTCGGGGATGCGGTTCACCACCAAAGACCGCGACCAGGACCAATCAGAGAACAACTGTGCGGCGTACTACCAGGGGGCGTGGTGGTACCGGAACTGCCACACCTCCAACTTGAATGGGCAGTACCTGAGAGGAGGCCACGCCTCCTACGCTGACGGTGTGGAGTGGTCCAGCTGGACTGGTTGGCAGTACTCGCTTCGCTTCACGGAGATGAAGATCCGACCCCGACCGGAGTCCTGAACCTGGGCCGAGAGCTCATGATTGGTTGTGACTGTAGATGGTTAGAGTCTGTATGACCTCCATAAGTACAATTGTAAATGATGGTAGACAGAGCGTTGATGTGTTACTTACCTTTTTTTGTTTCATCAATAAACTCATTTGACAAGACGATCCATAATCACTCTGATCGATCTTTACGATGCGGTGTTAGAGGTCACGCTCCTCTGATTGAAGTGGGTGGGTTAAATGGTAAATGGCCTGTATTTATATAGCGCTTTACTAGTCCCTAAGGACCCCAAAGTGCTTTACATATCCAGTCATTCACCCATTCACACACACATTCACACACTGGTGATGGCAGCTACGTTGTAGCCACAGCCACCCTGGGGCGCACTGACAGAGGCGAGGCTGCCGGACACTGGCGCCACCGGGCCCTCTGACCACCACCAGTAGGCAACGGGTGAAGTGTCTTGCCCAAGGACACAACGACCGAGACTGTCCAAGCTGGGGCTCGAACCGGCAACCTTCCGATTACAAGGCGAACTCCCAGCTCTTGAGCCACGATCGGTTAGCGCTGGGTGGAGGTACTTCCTGTGTCAAGGAGCGGTTGTTGTCTGTGGCAGTGATAGTGCGCAGCATGCATTGATGCAAGTGTTGCAGAGCAACGTGAAGGTGAAGCTTTCAGGTTACCGGTCGGTCGGGCTCGGCCATAGTCGGTGGCTAAAATCACTGTGACATCAGGGTCAGTCTTTAGGAGCCATCCTTGCAGGAAGTGACCAGCAGCAGGTGAATCCTCAGGTGAAGTCACGAGTGGGGGCAAAGGAACAGTTCCACTACTGTGTCACACTGTTACCTAGGCAACGGGAGCCTGGAGTTACTAACAATGCGCATTCACCTGCGTGGTGATTTGTCAGAGCGACTTAAGTGGGTCAGCATCTTCCTGCCACGCTTCCTGCCACGCTCTCAGACGCCACGTTACCTGACACGGCCGAACGTTGGGCTTTTGCAGAAAATTCATCCTCAAAAAGTGCACTGTGAAAAGAAACTGGATGTGGGTTCATCCAGTTTTCAGGAGAAAGCGGCAGCAGGGAGGATATTCTCGTTTGATCTAGGAGGTCAAAGTAAGTCAAATGTATGTAGCCAGCACTGTCATAACCACAAATGTAACTAAATAACATAAAACATGAGGAAATTCATTAAAAGCTTGTTTGTATTTGTTCAGCTGCTTTGTAAACGAGTCAGTGGCGTGTGCACGGCGTAAAGACGACAGCCTCGTGCCTGACGACCCACGCGGGGTTTGAACCCAGTACGAGGGACCGACAGCGACCTCTGACCTGAGGACCCGAGTGCTCGGGAAGAAGCAGGAGGCCTCAGCAGGTCAGAGATCAGCTGGGGAGCTTCACCGCGCAGAGCTCGAAAAGCTCAAACTAACATTTTACATGAAACCTCAAATTTACCAACGACCGACGAGGAGAAGCCAAATCTGGAGTAACATGTGACCTCCTGTTAGTGCCGCAGCGTCGTGTGCAGTCTGAAGGCGATCCAACGCTGACTGGTTGAAACCAGTAAAAAGACGTTACAGAAGAAGTCAAAGCATGAAGAATCACCTCAGCCTCTGACACCAGCACAGGTTACAGATGTTTGAACCGTGACTCTCACACAGACTCAGCTCTCAGATACGACGCCCACATTTGTGACGGAGGAGCCTAAAGAACAGATCATGTGATGGCGAGCAATATTTCTGTTTGAACTGGACGATGTTATCATTTAACCATTATTTGATTTCTGACACAATTATTTAAAGAAGACCATTTCTAAAAGTCAGAAGCTTTGAAAGAACAGAATAACTGAATGTCATCAGCATGGAGATGATAAGGAATACTACTGTCTGATAACTTGGAGTAGAGGGAGTATATAAGGAAAAAGAGAATGGGAGCTAAACAGCACCAGTAATCCCAACAAGTCTTTGAACCTGTTTACCATCATACTGTGATCAACAGCATCAAAGGCAGAGTATAACCAGTATAACCAGTACGGAGTACCAGAGTCTGCTGCCATCAACATGTCACTACACAGTTTCACAGCAGTTTGTGGAAACCAGACTGGAAAATGTCCAAAACACTTTTTCTCCATAAAGTCGTTCAGTTGTTCTGCAACTGTTTTTTCTCACATCTTTGACACAAATGGTGATTTTGATATTGGCTGTGACTGGAACAGATGGGTCCAAATTTGGTGTCTTTAATATTGGCTCAGCAACAGCTTGTTTAAAAAGCTGAGAGCTGAGCCAGTATAAAGAGAAGTATTGATTATTTCCACAATCAAGGGGCCAACAGAGTCAAACATCCAGGAAGGAGGAAGTACAGGGTGGGCCATTTATATGGATACGCCGTAATAAAATGGGAATGGTTGGTGATATTAAAGTCCTGTTTGTGGCACATTAGTATATGTGAGGGGGCAAACTCCTCCAGATGGGCGGTGACCATGGTGGCCATTTAGAAGTCGGCCATCTTGGATACAACTTTTGTTTTTCCAATAGGAAGAGGGTCATGTGACACATCACACTTATTGGTAATGTCACAAGAACAACAATGGTGTGCTTGGTTTCAACGTAACTTTATTCTTATACCAAACAGTCAGCTCACCAAAGGTTTCGTACTCACCTCGTTCCCTAGCCTGCCCCCTGCCTGTCGGGCCTCTCTTGGACCTCGCCTCCCTCTGGACCTCCGGCTCTCACGAGGACACTCTCAGGGCTACCCCCTCCTGTATCAACTGGTTTTCACTTGCAAGTACAGTGGCTTGCAAAAGTTTTCGGCCCCCTTGAACTTTCCCACATTTTGTCACATTACAGCCACAAACATGAATCAATTTTATTGGAATTCCACATGAAAGACCAACACAAAGTGGTGCACACGTGAGAAGCTAATTCACTTTATTTACCTGCCCAGTAACTCCTCCCTCTGTTACAGAGTTTCCCATCCGTGTCCTCGTTGTGCTCCCTGTGCCCGAGTGTTGTCCCGTTTGACCCATTACTGCTCTTGTCTAGTTTCTTGATTTAAATCCATGTTCTAGTCTGAGTCTTGCTCCTTTTGTGAATAAACCTTGTAAATAGTTTATGCGCTTTTTGACTCTGCTTTTGGTCTCGAGCCTCCACTTTGTCTGTGAATATACAGAGATGGACAATTGGCAACAGCAGCGTACAAAGGACAATGATGTACATGATTTCCACAGCCAGTAATAAAACATAAATGGTAGACAGTATCCCACCTCTTTAGGTAGTGGGCAGGTCATTCATAAAAGCAGGTCACCGTAATCCAATAAATGTGAAAAGGTTGCATGAATCAAGTGTTTTCAAGTTTTCGTTTCAGCCTTGACACAAGCCTTTGAATGTGAGTTTTAAATGACAAACTCTGATCGATAATGATCCCTGATACTTTTAAGAAAATATCAGTTTCAGTTCCTTGAATGCTTTTAGTCTTAGGAGATGTAGCTAACAACTCTTTGCCATTTAAGAAAAACATGACCTTGGATTAATCTGGATGTAACACCATTTTAACTGAACAACATCAAAGGCAGCAGAAACTGCAGGGTTTATGCTACTGAAGGAGATGAGCAGTAGATAACTGTACCAAGATGGAATGCAGCGTTTGATAAATTATCACAAAAGTTGTTTATGTAAAGAGAAAAAGAGCAATGGTCCTAATATGGAGCCCAGAGGAACTCCATTGGATACTGGGAGACAAGAGGAAGAAGACCCAGCAGCGTGGACACATGTGTTCTCGCTGACAAGTACGACATGATCGCAGCCTTACACAGTGTTGGGGAGTAACAGAATACATGTACCAGTGTTACGTACTCAAAATACAAAATATGAGTAACTGTATTCTGTTACAGTTACCGTTGTTACCGTTTAAAAAGGTGGTATTCAGAATACAGTTACTTTGTTGAAATAAATGGATTACACTGCGGTCTTTTCCCGTTTTATATGTTCGGCTGAACATATGAAATACAGGTAATATGAAAATCACCTCTTTTTTGGTAATTCCACGCTGGTGGAAACCCAAACAAAACATGCATTAAGAGGCTGTCTGTGTCTCAATCTAACAGCCCATGTCACCTCTACTTCAGCCCACATAATGATGTGAAGACATGTTTGTTTTTTTAATTATTATTCAAAAAATGTTTAATATGTAGGCAACAGGCAGAGTGTTACAGGCATCGCAAGGCACTGTATGTGTGTCTGTGTGTGTGTATGCAGGTGGAATTCCTTTCAACACAGAGTTAAACAATGTGGAGATGGTAAGCATAAAAATGACAACATTTAACAATTCACTCTAACAATGGACCGTCAAAGCCTGTAGCCTGATGGGCAGTGTAGTCCGTGCTGCAGGGAGAAAGGACTGCTGTACCCGTGATGTGTCTGTTATTAATATATGAAGCATGTTAGATCTGGACCCTGAAGAAACAAATGCTCATTAAAACAGCTTAAAATGTATCATTTTTCTGTTAAACAACAAGGATTAAGAACATTTTATTATTTTCCAGAATTTTGTAGGATTGTTCAGATGTTTAGTCGTTTTTGAAAGACAGAATTCTGGTTCCGACCTTTTAATTAAAGAGGTTGAATGATTTCTAAAAATCAGCCAGTCGGCCTCAGATGTAGTTTTTCTGCCCTGAGCCCAGGGAGCATCTTTTTTTGAGGAGACTGGAGAGCTGAGGAGAAAACCAAAGATTGTTTTTGTCATGAATAAATAAATGGTAAATGGCCTGTATTTATATAGCGCTTTACTAGTCCCTAAGGACCCCAAAGCACTTTACATATCTAGTCATCCACACACTGGTGATGGCAGCTACATTGTAGCCACAGCCACCCTGGGGCGCACTGACAGAGGCGAGGCTGCCGGACACTGGCGCCACCGGGCCCTCTGACCACCTCCAGTAGGCAACGGGTGAAGTGTCTCGCCCAAGGACACAACGACTGAGACTGTCCAAGCCGGGGCTCGAACCGGCAACCTTCCGATTACAAGGCGAACTCCCAACTCTTGAGCCACGATCGCCCCATGAACTAGCTGTGTGCAGGCAGATGAGGACCCAAAGGCAAAACTCACGGAGACAAAAGCTGAACTCAAAATCTCTGCTTTATAGCAGGCTTCACAAAGAAACAGAACTAAACTAGGAAAGCTAAACTGAGGGAGCACAGAGAGAGGCACACAGGTTCGGGGAAGAGACACTGACAACGCCACACTGAACTGAGGGAGACGTGGACATAAATACACAGAGGATTAACGAGGGGAGCACACGGGGAACACAGGTGACACTGATAACCATAACGAGACACGGCAGGAGCAAACTGACGGGAGACTATCAAAGTAATAATAATAATAATAAACTTTATTTATAAAGCACACTTAAAAACCAAGGGTATGCCAAGGTGCTTAACAAGTAAAATAGAGTATATGAGGAGGATAATAGAAATAGGACCAAAGCAAGTACTAAATATGCAAGCAGATAACTGTCACTAATACATAGGAAAGCAACAGGTACAGAGCAAACAAGAATTTAAATGAGCATAGAAGTGCATGATATAAAATCATAAAAGAAATATTAACTAGAGGGAAAGGCAAGATTGAATAAGTGGGTTTTTAATCGTGATTTGAACAGTGCAATGGAATCAGATGCGCGGAGGTCGAGAGGAAGGGTACCGGGGCAGCCAGAGCAAAACGCACGGTCACCCCGAGACTTCAGTCGAGATCTGGGTTGGGTCAGAAGTAGTTGAGTGGCAGATCTGAGTGTTCTAACAGGAAGCACACAGAGGCAGACCAGGGGGAGAGCACGGACATAACGGGCTGAGGAAAACATGGAATAAAACACAAGGAGGGGGAACGAGGACTCACATACACAGAGGGGGCACACAGGGGGTAAAGTCAGGGGAAATCAAAGAAGCAACATCTTAACAGAACAACCCATGAACCATGGCATAAACAAAGAACAAAATACAAAAACACACAAAAACTAAGAGCGCTGGGTCAACATGACCCAGGATCATGACAGTTTCTGTATGTGACTCCACATTTGCACATGGATGTATGTTTATTTATCCTTTTAATAAAAGTGTCATAAAAACAATTCCATGTCAACTCTGCATCACTGATCAGGTGGATCAGTTATAGTCCCACGAAGCATGGAAGAAAGCTTGCTCACAGACGTAACAGCATACCATGGAACAAGTTGTTTGGATGCGACCAAACACTGGACCTGTGACCCAGTGTTCGGTGTGTTTTTTAGTTATTCTGTGAGTGTTGTTATTCGTGGGTTTTGGTTGCTGTTGCTTTGCCTTTCTCGTTTTCCTCGTCTTGCCACTCTTGTTTCCACGCTCCCCCTGTGTCCCCTCTCAGTCGTGTCCCCGTCTCAGTGTCTAGTCTGCGTCTTTGTGGTTGTCTCGTGTTTCTTTGACAGTCCCATGTCCTGTGTCAGTGTCACGGCGGGGTGCGCCGGTGTGTGTGTGGAAACAGGACCCAAAAGCAGATGACGATGAGGAGTAGTAAGGTTTTAACAGAAGGTGAAGCTTTATTGCGATGCCGGCAGGAAATAAACCAAGAGACCAAAACAAACAGGCAAAACACTAAGAAACAAAACACTAAGCTGGCAAAAACACTAAGAAACAAAAAACACTAAACTGGCAAGACACTAAGAAACAAAACACTAAAGGTACTAAGACCAAAAAACTATAACTATGACTGAGGTGAGCTTAAACAGACGAAAACTATAACCATGACTGCGGTGATGTAAACAGACGAACCGACAATGGCATGGAGAAAACAAAAGGCTTAAATACAGACATGAGGTGATCAGGGGAAGTGGCGACACATGGGGGAAAACAGCTGACAGACATAAACCTAATGACAGGACCAGGAGAGGAAAGCTAAATACAATAAACAAAGAACACATGACATTGCCAGAATAAAACAGGAAATACTAAAACATGACTGAAGGAAATTGCCTTCCCGGGTTTCCTCCGTGGCGTGAGCGATAAGCAGAGTTCTGTCCTTTCCTTATAAGATTCCTAATTATTTAAAGTAACACTCAGGTATGCCATTCAGCTGGGTTAGTTACGACGTCGGGAGCAGCTTGGGAGAACAAGGAAACACAGACTGCTTCAGGTTGTCTTCCCAAATCGACTCAAAGGTTTATTTGATACACAGCAGTTTATATAGATGAAAAAAGGTTCGTGTGTCAGCTTTCCCAGTTCAAACCGGTACAGACCAAATAAGGAAACATCTTCCTGCCTTCTGAGCAAAGTATCCCTTGTGTAGTTTATCAGTTCAGCTATAATTTATGATCATCCCAGCAAAATACACTCCTAGACATAGAATACAGAGTTCTTTCATCAGTGAATTCTGAAACAAACCACCTAGCCTTTAACGAGCCTTTTCCAGGAGATAAAGAAAAAGGGAGGATGGGAGTAAGGAAGTGGTCTCATCTCTGTGGTGTTTTCGACCTTCTGGTACCAGCTTGTGAGTCTCACATTAATTCTTGGGTCACAGAGAAAGAGAAAAACAACTAGTAGATTGGCCTTATTGAGTAACAGTTTTCCTGTATAAAACAATATCCTGTAAATGCTTACCGTGGTATCAAAATATCTAACAGTTCCCCTCTTTTATTATTTTTAAAAAATAATAACTCAAATAGAAAGGAAAAATCACAAATGTAATAACATAATATAAAAAGCAAATCATAAAATGTAATAGTTCACAACCTAATGTTCAATATACACATCAGGAACATCATTGATGACATCTGACACATAATCTGGGTCAATTTGTGCCAATTGCAAATACATTGAAGTGGCTGTACTAGTAGCTATACGGGTTATCATTGAACGTACACAGGATACCACACAACAGACAATAATCATCAAAAACATGCTGCAACGGTTACAAAGGCTACAATTAGTTCCTTCCATCTTCCAAACGTGTCCTGTAGCCACTTATGTAGCCACTGACCGTGACCTGCATTGGCAATTAGTTCTATCTGCAATGCTTCAAGTTTATTCATAGCTTGTGTGAATGAACCGTTAGGGGCGGTATTATTGGGAATGAAAGTACAGCATACATCAACGGTTACTAAACCACAGGTACCGGTCCAATTAACAGGTAAAGCTAATCTAAGGGTATTATTGCACAACCAATAAGCATGTGGGATTGGTCTGGTCAGGCGCGTGACCATGTGTGATTTAACTAACTCCCCCCAGTCAGTGTCATTTAATACACCGTCTGGGGGAACAATGATCGAGTCTCTGCTCGAACTTGAACTGTGTGTGTGTTCCTCCAGATATGATACAACTTCAGCCACAGAGACAGCTAGCCATGTCTCATTACAGCGTGCACCTGGGGAGTCAGAGAAGAATGTATAGTTATCCTTTGTATAATCTATGTGTGTGTCTGGGCCAGTTAACTTTAGTCTGCGCAGACATATCATACTAGTATTAAAATGGAGAGGGATCTGTCCTAAGGGCAGTGAGGGCTTTAACCTATTCTTAGGGCGTTTCATTGGGGCGCAGGTCCCTGCGGTGTCATTAGATAACTTCAATAATTCGCCTAATGGAGTCTCAGGGTTAGTTGGTGTGTGTGTGTGTGTCTAAGTAAGCAGTCGAGAGGGCTCAGAGTCAACTGTAAAGCGTCTTTAAAGAGAGCATTATCTCCGCCGATTTTCTCTAGTCCCTCAGTGAGGGGGAAACCGGATATGGGGTATCCTACTATTACCTGTTCTGGATTAGCCTTTGAACAGACATAACAGTTACTGTTTCCTAAATCACGAGCGGCTGTTCTGGCATTTTCATACCAGGCGTTAGCTCCTGTTCTAGAGGGCGCATAAGATGGTTTATTAGTGGCGTCTATGTTGCTATTTACTGATTTTAGGGAACGTGAGGAGTGCATTAAGTAAGTGTCTTGCAAAATGGAGCATGAGGTATAGTCAGCAAAATATGACCTGCAGAAATATGAACATGGTTGCAGTTTACAATACAAAATAGAAAAGAGAAATCCTAAGGTTAATGCGATAGGTATGATAAATAACCTAAATATATAAGAAAGTATATAAGAAAAACAGTTCTTCAGTTGTCTCCTGGCCTGGTCCCAGGTTCGAGAGACACAGAATAAGCGTCGTATGATGACAATGGGCATTTCATTTTCTCCATTATCAGGATGAAATGAGTCTGGCTTTATCAGGTTAGACATCATGTGGTACTTTTGGCTTTCTGTTCCTGCTGGATGTTTGAGTACCTTGTTGTTGTTCTTTCAGACGTTGTGTGTTAATCAGTGATTGTGTGTGTGTATGTTGGATCCGGGCGCTGGCTCGCCTGAGATGTCATCTACCCGTGTGTTTATTTGCTCTGGATCCGGGCGCTGGCTCGCCGGAGATGTCGTCTGCTTGATCCGACGCCTGAGATGGTCCGATTGGGCTGGTCTTAACCCTGCTGGCATGAATCCACTGAGGTTGTCCGTCTGTGAGGATGCTGGTTCTTCGTCACTGCCAGTAAAGCCTGGGGGCTGGAAAACGCGGCCTCCCAGAGTGTCCTTGGTTTTAGTGGCTTCTCCAACATGCGTCTCCTTGTCTCCACTGGTGGAACTGTGGAGGGGAAAAGCTGAGAGAGACAAACTTTCTGATAGTTATTATTCAGTTTTTCTACCAGGTTGTGAACATCAGTGGACAATGCAATATACATCACCTTCTACTAGCGGTGCCCCTCTGGAAGCTGACCATGGTGTTGGAAATAGTCTTATTTCAAATGGAAATAATTTGGTTACTGCAGATTGAGTCATTCTAATCTCACACAGGACTTGAGTAAGTAATTTGACCCAGGTCATTAAAGTTTTAGCACACTTTTGAATTACTTCTAATGTGAATGAAGATCCTCTATCACTGTTAATCTGGTGAGGTATTCCGAATCTGGGTATTATTTCATTGCTCAACTTTTGACAGACTACTTCTGCAGTTTCTTTTGAGGTTGGATAAGCTTCTACTCATTTACTAAATTGATCCACTATTACCAGTAAGTACTTGATACTTCCTTGCGCTGGCATTTGTGTAAAATCAATTTGTAATGTATGAAATGGAAAATCTGGTTGTGGTAAATGCTGATGTTTTGCTTTTGATTTTCCTACATTAGTTCGTGCACATGTTAGGCAGGTTGCTAATATGCTTTTTACTGCATGTGATGTTTTCTCAATTACAAATCTTGATTTTATTGCCCCTATTACCCCTCTTTGTCCGACATGACTCACACAGTGAAAATGTCGGGCAAGGACTGGCATCAGGGAATATGGAAGGGCAATCAAACCCTTAAGATTTTGTATAAGCCATCTCTGTCATCTAAGGTACAGTCATTATTCTATGCAGAGGCTTGCTCTTGTATGAATTTTAAATCAACATTTGTGTCTAAATAGTCTGGGAGTGTAACAAGTGGCAGCTGTAGGGGCACAGATAATACTTCCTGTGGCGGTGGGAGCTGTGATGCAGCTGCAGCCTTGGCTGTCACGTCTGCTAAGGCATTACCTGTTGCTTCGTCTGTGTCAGCTGTACTGTGTCCTTTCGTTTTTACAACTGCAACGGCCGATGGCAGCTGTATAGCCTGAAAAAGTCTTTTAACAAAATCAGAATTTAGCAATTTATTTTCCATCAGCAGATCTAAATCCTCTCTGTCTCCACAATGTGCCAAAGTCATGCACAACGCCAAATGCATAGCGGCTGTCTGTGTAAATTGTCACATGCTTATCCAAATGTAGCTCACAGGCGCGTATTAAAGCCAGGAGCTCTGCTTTTTGTGCTGAGTGAAATGGTAATGAGTGAGCCTCTAGTATGATGTCAGGCACTGTTACCACTGAATAGCCACAAAGAAATGAGTTGTCATTCGGCCTTGAACAGGACCCGTCCACATAAACCGTGGCTGAGTCTGAGATAGGTGTTTGCTCTAAATCTGGACGTGGTGCTGTGGATTCCTGTATACGTGTCATGCAGTCATGAACGTCAAGCCTGTCTGAGCCATCCTGTCGGTCAGAAGAACACAGCATAGGATCAATAAATGTGCTGGCGAATCAGGTGTGCTGCTCGCTTTTATAGTGAGATTTGCATATGTTGTTTAGTTATGTTTGCTACAATGGTCGTGACCTGGTGATTGGTGTGTAGAATAGTGTCATGTGAGAGTGTAAGCTTCTCGCAGTCCCTTATCATGATAGAGCAAGCTGCTACTGCCCTCAGGCAGGCCGGCATTCCTGAACAATTCAGGCAGCACCTTTGAGTGGCGGAGGTCAGCACTCCCTGTAATGCATTGAAAGAGACAGTCATTTCTGTGGATCACAGTATTCGAGGAGGCTTGTCTTTTTTACAACAGTCACGCAGAATGTGGTCATGAAAAGAACAGTCTGGTATCCACTGTCTGCAATAGTTCACCATGCCTAGGAAGGACAACATTTCCTTCTGTGTAGTGGGACGAGGGACAGAGGTCACAGCTTTGACCCTGTCTGCAGTCATGGAACGTTTTCCGTGAGACAGTGTGAATCCCAAATATTGAACAGAAGTCTGACAGTACTGCATTTTCTTTGCAGATGCTTTGTGGCCAGTCTTTTGGAGGTGCTGGAGAAGCATGTGTGTAGCAGTTTGACACAGTTTTTCACTTTCAGCACAGAGGAGGAGGTCATCCACATGTGGATCAGGGTGCAGCCCTGGAGGAGTGAAGCACCATTGAGAAAGCAGCAGAGCTGTCTATCATGCCTTGGGGCAAACGAGTCCAAGTGTACTGCTTATTTCTATGTGTGAATGCAAATAACGGCTGTGTGTCTTCATGAGAAAAAGGAGCGGAGCATAAATCCACCACGGTAAAATGTGTATGCAATGCATGTCAATATGCTGTGAACATCTGAAACGAGAGGTGGCAGAGGAATGTTGACTGCATTAATTTGCCTCAAGTCTTGTATGAAACGCCATACGCCAGGTTTGTTAGGCTTTGGCACAGGATTGACAGGAGTGTGGGCTTTATTACTCCTGTAGTCAATAAATCTCCTATCATGACATCTAGGGCTGCGGCTTTTTCCGTGGAAATGGGACATTGCCTGACATATACTGGCTTGTTGTTTTTTTTTTTTTTTTAGGTGTACGTGATAAAGTCAATAAATCCTATCTCATTCTCACTTTTTGACCATAATGTCATATTCTGGTATTCAGCTGGCAACGTAAGTGCAGAAATAGTACAGTGGATAGGGTAGGTTAGATCTATGTGTCGACATATTTCGTAACCTATGTCTGAGTTATGTAACAAAATCACTGTTTGACCTTCACTTGTGTGAGCAGTTATCATGTTGTTGAACAGTGTGAGAGAAACAAAAGTGTGGCTCCCAGTCATGGGATTACCTGTTAGTGGCGTCTGTACACGTTTTTTTTTTGGCACAGTGTGTGACATAGAGTACCGGACAAAAAGGATGTTGAGTTCATTCTCTGCTGAGGGTCCAGCTGACACAGAGGATGTTCCTTCTCCATCATGTCGGTACATAGGGCAGAGAAAACATAAGCTGTTATCAGTGTCAGCAAACATTTCACCCTTTATGTTAAATTAAATACACAAATTCATTTTTGCTTTGGGTGTCTGCGGCTGCTGGAAAACTGAGCTAAATTTGCACCTCTAGCTTGTCCAACAGTGCATAAAGCGTTTTATGAATACTAGGATGGATTCATCAGGCTTCTGTTTACACATAGTTACTGCATTTAAGTCACTTTTGTCTCTGGACATTGTTAGCAGGAATTTCTTTAGATTCTTAAAGAAATCGGCGACTTTGTCATTATTTACCCTCCTTTTGTCCATAGCGGTAACATTTGATGCATCACGTCGCGGCATTCTATCATATATTTTCTACAGGACTTTTTAAGCAGACTACTTTTCTTATCACAAATGATATTCAACATTTCTACTGACCTGTTTTCTGGCGATAATCGTTCGGGATAAGGCTCCGGAAATAAATTAGAATGCATTGAACTTCTTAAGTTGTAAACAAAGTCAGTCACATAAGCACTCCCGCATGTTCTGGATACGTGATCATGGACGTCTTCACCGATTCGCGGACGTAGGTTACACGTAACCGGAAATGGGAGTTATACTGAGCCGTTATTTGAGACTTTATTTTGTATTTTATTAATTTTTGGTTTTACAGGTACTTTAGATTTTTTTTATCGGACCTGTCTGTGGTCTTTGAATAATTCTGACCCATGTTCAGTGATTTCCAGAGGGGTTTACACGCTAGGAGGATTTAGGTTAGTATTTTCGCTGCGGCACAGCTGAGGTTACTTTAAATTTATTGCTAGCAATTTTTTTGTTTGTGTGAGCAACTCTCACTTAGCGAGCAACTTCTCGCTTAACGAGCAACTTCTCGTAAAACAACAGGCAACTTCCTGTGTCTTTCTGCTTTTAATTTACTGCTTTTAACCCTTGTATGGTAATCGGGTCTGTGAGACCCGTTCAACTTCTCCCTGTGTCACTCTTTGGTGAGCAACTTCTCACTTAACGAGAAGTATTTAAGACAACAGGCAACTTCCTGTGTCACTCTTTGGTGAGCAACTTCTCACTTAACGAGAAGTATTTAAGACAACAGGCAACTTCCTGTGTCACTCTTTCTGAGTGAGCAACTTAAACAAAATTAAAATATTCAAGACAACAGGCAACTTCCTGTGTCCACCAACACCACACAAGGGTTAATTTACTTTATTCGGGGACTGAGGAAGTCAGTCAGTGTATCTCTCTGGATCACTAAGTGAAACTTCGTCAGCATATCCCGTTTTTTTATGGATCGATCACTGAGAGAGGTATAATAGGTCTTTATATAAATATGAAAGACGCATATTTACCTTCTGTCAGTCATCCCACTTCTGACACCAAGATTGAAGGAAATTGCCTTCCCGGGTTTCCTCCGTGGCGTGAGCGATAAGCAGAGTTCTGTCCTTTCCTTATAAGATTCCTAATTATTTAAAGTAACACTCAGGTATGCCATTCAGCTGGGTTAGTTACGACGTCGGGAGCAGCTTGGGAGAACAAGGAAACACAGACTGCTTCAGGTTGTCTTCCCAAATCGACTCAAAGGTTTATTTGATACACAGCAGTTTATATAGATGAAAAAAGGTTCGTGTGTCAGCTTTCCCAGTTCAAACCGGTACAGACTAAATAAGGAAACGTCTTCCTGCCTTCTGAGCAAAGTATCCCTTGTGTAGTTTATCAGTTCAGCTATAATTTATGATCATCCCAGCAAAATACACTCCTAGACATAGAATACAGAGTTCTTTCATCAGTGAATTCTGAAACAAACCACCTAGCCTTTAACGAGCCTTTTCCAGGAGATAAAGAAAAAGGGAGGATGGGAGTAAGGAAGTGGTCTCATCTCTGTGGTGTTTTCGACCTTCTGGTACCAGCTTGTGAGTCTCACATTAATTCTTGGGTCACAGAGAAAGAGAAAAACAACTAGTAGATTGGCCTTATTGAGTAACAGTTTTCCTGTATAAAACAATATCCTGTAAATGCTTACCGTGGTATCAAAATATCTAACAATGACAACACAACTTAACAGACCTAATACGTGATGAATAATTACAAAACCCCAAAACATAGAAAACCAAGAACAATAACTGCCTAAACTAAAGGAAAATAGGAAATAACACAAAACTGATCACATAACAAAATGAGACAAATACAAAGAAAACTCAGAGTGCTGGGTCGGAGACCCAGCCTGTGACAGTCAGTGCATCGAGGTTTTCTTCCCCTTGTTGTGTATTCCCAGCTGTGCTCTCCTCCTGTTTCCCATCCCCTGGTTTCTTCCTGGTGTATTTCAGCCCCGTGTTTTTCTCTGTCTGTCGTGTCGTACCATTCCCATGTGTTTCCTGCATGGTCCTCTGTCGTCCTCGCACCTAGTTTCTAGCTTCCCAGTTTCCTTTCCTAGTGTCTTTGTTCCTCGTCCTTGGATTTTGTTTGTAGCATGTTTTTGCTACAGCTCAATAAAGCTGCTGTTTTGGCTTCATCCTTTCGTGTTTGTGAGTCCTGCATTTGGGTCCTACATCCTGCCTGCCACACAGCGTAGCCTGACAAAATCAGGTTTAGGAAAAAGTCCCGATCAGTGTTGGTCAAGTTACTTGAAAAAAGTAATCAGTAACTAATTACTGATTACTTCCCCAAAAAGTAATCCTGTTACTTTACTGATTACTTATTTTCAAAAGTAATGAATTACTT
The DNA here is from genome assembly GCF_041146795.1 of Maylandia zebra. Lineage (NCBI taxonomy): Eukaryota > Metazoa > Chordata > Actinopteri > Cichliformes > Cichlidae > Maylandia > Maylandia zebra. The sequence continues at coordinate 38,399,413 of NC_135178.1, forward strand.
AGTTAATTAGTTACTTTTTAAAAACCCGATTTACAACCTGAAGAGGTGATAGATCTTTCAGCCCAATTCTACTTTTTCTGCATAATCCATCATACAAAATGTAATCAGATGGAAAAGTCTCTTTTTAAAACTTCTTTTATTAGTTTTAATCTTTTAACTTTATGCATCAAGCAAAAATTTAATTATCTGCAACATTCTCTGACTTGAATAAATTAGTTTAACATTTAAACCTATTTTCTACACATTCCAGCACATAAAATAAAATATTTTTTGTGTTTACACTCAGTCTTTCAAATAGATGCAAGTAAAACACAGCAGAAAATAAATAAAGTCAAAGACTCAGCGGTCCTGTTGCTCTATTTTCACCTGTAAAGCAGGAGTGGGGCAGGCGGAGGTTTACCCTGGTGCAGGTGTGCCGCGGTCAGTTGCGCATTACGTCGTAGCTACTCGGTGCTTGTTTGGAAGTTTAGGGTTTTTTCGCTGTAAAAAGAAGTTTTCTTCCCGCGCACAGCGGACACTAATGTTTTTGTCACTTTTTATGGAATCAAACTCAAAGTAAGGTCAGTACTTCCACGCTTTAAACGCTGCACGCTCATACTCTCTCCCACCATCGATATATGATCCATTGTTGATCTGCACACAGCTGTTCACGTCACTGTCATGAGACATTCTTGCAAAAAATCACGGTTTTAGTAACGCAGTAACGCAGCGTTCCTACGGGAAAGTAACGGTAATCTAATTACCGATTTTGCAATAGTAATCCCTTACTTTACTCGTTACTTGAAAAAAGTAATCGGATTACAGTAACGCGTTACAAGTAACGCGTTACTGCCCATCTCTGGTCCCGATCAAGCTTAAAATACAAGTAACACTTGTCACGGTTTGTGGAGATGAGAGGTGTGGACCCAGGCACAGACAAAGATGCACGAGAGTGTTTAAAGCCTTTATTAACGGTTTAACAAAACCAACAGGAAAACGACCCTCAACCTAAACTGGGAAAACAAATTGTAACATAACACGAACCAGAAACAAGAAACTAGAACCACCTGGAAATACGAGGGGATGGAGAGCAGTGGTTACACCGAGCACAGGAGGGAGACACGGCTCAACCTAATTAAACATGACGAGGCAGGGAGGAAGCAAAACAAAATAATTCAATTCAATTTTATTTATATAGCGCCAAATCACAACAAAAGTCGCCTCAAGGCGCTTCATAGATACAGAGAAAAACCCAACAATCATATGACCCCCTATGAGCAAGCACTTTGGCGACAGTGGGAAGGAAAAACTCCCTTTTAACAGGAAGAAACCTCCAACAGAACCAGGCTCAGGGAGGGGCGGGGCCATCTGCTGCGACCGGTTGGGGTGAGAGAAATTAGAGAGGATAAAGACATGCTGTGGAAGAGAGACAGAGGTTAATAACAGATATGATTCAGTGCAGAGAGGTCTGTTAATACATAGTGAGTGAGAAAGGTGACTGGAAAGGAAAAACTCAATGCATCATGGGAATCCCCCGGCAGCCTACACCTATTGCAGCATAACTAAGGGAGGATTCAGGGTCACCTGGTCCAGCCCTAACTATATGCTTTAGCAAAAAGGAAAGTTTGAAGCCTAATCTTAAAAGTAGAGATAGTGTCTGTCTCCTGAATCCAAACTGGAAGCTGGTTCCACAGAAGAGGGGCCTGAATACAAGACATGCACCTTCAAAGTAAAACAGGAAACACAGAACACAGGGAACCGCATAACAAAACCTAAAACTAGAACTCAGGAAATACTAAAGAGCTAGACATACTGAGACAGAAACGGCGATTAACCCAACAACCATCACTAACCCAGGACCGTGACCGTACTCCAACATTTGCAGTCTGGACCGCGGTTAGCTTGGACATTTCCAGATGAAAGAAGCAAAACAGCAATAAAGCACGTTCTTTTCACAGTAGTGTTACGGACTGATTCCTCTTACTGCCGAGGGGAGAGTACGGGGAAATGATGCAGTCCTATGGAATACATGAATCTAAGTAAAGTCCCACTTTGTGCCCTTTGACAGGATGAGGAAACATGGTTTGTCCTGCTCTGCAGACTGGTCCTGCACCTCACAGGAAGCAGTCCATAAAATCAGTAAAGGAAAAGAAGCTGCAGAGCGAGTGTAGCAGGAAGGACAAAGTCCCCCCGAGGGCAGTTTATTCAACCCAGGTTTGGGATCATTCCCAGTCACACGATGATGCTTCCTGGATCTCGGCATCTGAGTTGGTTTAAATTAGAAAAAATAAGTAAGCTGGAATCTAGTAAGTACATTTACTCTATACTGTACTTAAGTAGTTAAGTAACTCACAGGTGGCCTGCTTTAGTTGTGGCTTCCCTTTAAAGCTCTCTTATTGTTGCTTCACTAATATCTTATATTTTACTTTTTATTATCCGGCTGCTTATGTTACTGTCGGACTTTTATATAAGAAAGTCACCCAGCTGTGGATGTCAGTACAACTCAAATGATCACAAAAACAAAGAACTGGATCGAGAGACCGAATCTTGGGTCAGACAAACACCTGAAAAATGTAAAAAAGAAAAACAGATGAAATGTTCTTTTTATTTTGTTTTATTTCATCATCGAATGATTTGCAGAGAAACAGACAAAAGGCAGCCCCTCCTTCAGCAGAAGGACACGACAATGTGGTTTGTAAATGCTCCTCCTCCCTCGCACAGATCAGTCGACACAGTCAAACATCTGTTAATCTCAAATCTTTAGCAACAACTGGTTTTACATTAAACCAACATTTCTGTTTAATTACATTTAAATCATAGTAATAACAGTAGTATGTGTGTTGTTAAAAATGTGTTTAGACTGATCAATTGTGATTGCAAAATTTTAGCAAAGTTACTAGCAACCAGATTAGATAAGGTCATGACTTACTTAATACACCCCGACCAAGTTGGCTTTATTCGGACTCGCTGCTCTGCCGATAATATTAGACGCCTAATTGATATTATGTGGGCAACCCAGAATAAATCCCCTACGGGGGACTTTTCTCCAGCTATAGCCCTCTCCCTAGATGCAGAGAAAGCATTCGACAGGGTGGAGTGGCGTTTTCTATTTTGTGTAATGGAAGCATTTGGCTTTGGCCCAAAATTCATAAGGTGGGTCAAACTTCTCTACAACAATCCGAGAGCTTCAATACTAACGAACCGTATTATATCACAGTCCTTCGACCTCCACAGGGGTACAAGACAGGGCTGCCCACTGAGTCCTCTGCTTTTTGCTTTAGCTTTAGAGCCTCTGGCAGCGACAATACGTAGAGACCCTGATTTTCCAGGTATCCAGGTCCACAATAATAACCACAAATTGATGCTCTATGCTGATGACGCCCTGGTCCTAATATCACAGCCAGAACGATCTCTACCTGCTCTCTTGAGAATTATTAACCAGTTCTCTAATATATCAGGATATAGAGTAAATTGGTCAAAGTCTGAAGCGCTCCCTCTGACAGCCTTCTGCCCCAAAACCCTGTTCCAGCCAGGGGATTTCAGCTGGCCTCAGACTGGTTTTAAATACTTAGGCATTACATTCCCCCGTTTGTTACACAACATAGTCCAGGCTAATTTTGAACCTCTATTGGACAAGTTCAGAACCGACATAATTAGATGGTCCCCTTTGTTCCTCACCCTTTGGGGTAAAGTTAACATCATCAAAATGAATTGTGCTCCAAAATTTAATTACCTCCTACAAACACTCCCGCTAAAAATCCCATCAAAATATTTCCATCAATTTGACAGATTATGCAACCAATTCATATGGAATAACAGACGCCCTAGAATAAAGCTTAAAAAGCTACAGCAGCCAGTGGAGTCGGGAGGCCTTGGGGTCCCAAATCTACTATTTTACCATTATGCTTTCAGTCTGAGACACATGGTTCACTGGGCTCTCCCTCCAGAACGAGCCCCCCCATGGCTTAGTCTGGAGAGTACTTTGTGCTCACCACTCCCTCCGATGCACATTTTAACCACCAAGCTCCCACCAGATATACAAACCCACCCCATTCTTTCTTTCCTGCAGACGGTCTGGAAGAAGGTGGCCTTGCTACTAAATTTTAACTCCCACCTTCACACTGAGGCTTCCATATGGCTCAATCCCAAACTCTGCATTAATAAGTTTCCGTTTTTCTGGAGACTGTGGGTCCAGACTGGGATACTTGTTCTCGGAGACCTGTATCAGGGGAGGATTCTCAAGTCCTTCAACGACCTTAAAGCACAGTTTCAGTTGCCACAAAGTCAGTTTTGGAGGTACTTGCAGCTCCGGCACTTATTGCTCAAAACCTTTGGTTCCTCCTCCACACCACCTCCAAATATTGAATATCTCAGCTACATCAAAAAAATCTTTGGGGGGGGGTCGTGAAGTCTCTAAATATTACTCAATGCTTGTTACGGGCACGAGTAAAGGACTACTCGCCCTCCGGTTAGCTTGGGAATCTGACCTTGGTGTGGCTTTTACAGATCAGGAATGGACTGCAATGTTGCAGAATAGTAAAAAGGTGTCCAGGGAACTTAGAACGAGACTAATCCAATTCAAATTACTACACCGAATTTACTGGTCGCCACACAGACTGTATAGGGCGAACCTCATTCAGTCCCCTGAATGCTGGAGATGTCAGACTGGGGTAGGCACATTGACCCATATGATTTGGAGCTGTCCTAAAACCCAAATTTTTTGGACTGAGATACATGACTTTATCAAATCAACCATACGATGGGATATTCCTTTTTCACCAAGACTATTTGTGTTGGGAGACCCATCACTCCTTAACTATGCTCCACCTAAGGCTGCTGAGTGGGTACAGACTGCATTGATGCTGGGGCGTAAACTCATTATCTCCCAGTGGAAGGCCCCCTCCACCCCACCTGTCTCTGTATGGCATATTCAACTAGGGAGACTCGCTGCACTAGAACAACTCTCATACAGGCTCCTGAATAAAGTGGAGAGTTTCCATCTGAAGTGGGATCCATATCTGTCCAGAATAAAACGAACAGACTAGACCCTAGAGTGGGATAGTCATTGGAATTCTGAAGAAGCACTCTCAGGGATGTCAGAGTGTGGCATGCAGTAAGACCCACATAGTCAAAGGCAGGCTGTTTTTGTTTCTTTTGTTTCTTTTTTCCTTTTTTGTTTGTTGTTGTTTTTGTTTTTCTTTCCATGCTTTTGTTTATCTCTTGCTTTGTTTGCCCCCCCCTCATTTTGGTTTGGTATTCTCTACTGTTCTGCTGCTATGCTGATGTTTTTTTTATGCGATGTAATCTGTCTCCGCAGTGGACTGTAGTGTTCTAAAAAGTACAATAAAATATTAATCATAAAAATAAAAAAAAATGTGTTTAGACACAAGTTTTGTTGTGAACGTCCAGAAACCAGACGAGTGGCCTGTGAAATGGTTAAAGTGTAGTTTGGCTTTATAGTTTCTTCTCTTCACCAGGACAGATGAGCCCTTTGTCACAGGAGGTCAGTGAAGATGGTCACCTGCAGGTCCAGGCTCACTGCATCTCTAACCCACATCCACTGCTACTGTACTGAAGGGAAATTAAAGGCAGGCAGTCATGGAAACAAACCATCTATAAAAGTAAGTAAGTAAAATTTATTTATATAGCGCTTTTCACAGATAAACACAGAAAATGGAAATATAAAAACAATATAACAGTAAATAAAACAATGTAAAACAATAAAACTATAAAAACAGCATAAGAAGAACTTAATCAAATGCTTTTCTAAATAAAAATGTCTTCAGCTGTTTCTTAAAAGAATCAGTGGAGTCCGTGCAGCAAAGAGACAGACACAGCCGTGGTGCCGCCGTCTGAAAGGCCCGATCACCACGAGTTTTAAAACGAGTGCGCGCTACCACCAGCAGTCTCTGATCTAATGACCTTAAAGCCCGAGAAGAAGTATGTGGTTTCAGCAGGTCAGATAAATATTGAGGAGCCTGACCATGTAGGGCCCTAAAGGTTAGAACTACAATTTTAAAATGAAACCTAAAACTTACAGGCAACCAGTGAAGGGAGGCCAAGACTGGAGTGATATGCGATCTTCTCTTGGTGCCTGTTAAGAGACGTGCTGCAGCCTTCTGCACAGACTGAAGACGATTTAAGGCTGATTTGTTAAAACAAGTAAAAAGGCCGTTACAGTAGTCTAAACAAGAAGAAATAAAAGCATGAATAATCATCTCAAGTTCAAGCTTTGACACCATTAGTCTGAGTTTAGAAATATTCAGTAAATGATAAAAACAGTTTCGGACCAGCTGCTCGAGCGACATCGAGCTGTCAAACATGGCACCGAGGTTTCTGAGGCTTGATTTTACAGAAGGGTCTAAGAAGCTGATACGCTGCCTGATTTCTGGGACCATGTGGTCTGGAGCAATAATTAGGGTTTCTGTTTTATCAGAGTTTAGTTGGAGGAAATTGTCATATAACCATTTGTTGATTTCTGTCAGGCAATTACTTAAATTAGACAATTTATAAAACTCAGAAATCCTGAAGGAACAGTATAGTTGGATGTCGTCAGCATAGAGATGATAGGAGATATATTTATAGCGCTTAATAATTTGGCCTAGGGGGAATACATAAAGTAAAAAGAGAATTGGACCCAGGACAGATCCCTGAGGTACCCCACACGGCAAAACTGTTGATTCTGATGTGACATGATTCATGCAAACAGTAAAAGATCTCTCAGACAGATATGATATAAACCATTTTAAAACAACACCAGTAATCCCAAACAAGTTCTCGAGTCTGTTTATCATGATGCTGTGATCTACAGTGTCAAAAGCAGAGCTGAGATCCAGCAGGACCAGCACTGTGTGCTCTCCAGAGTCTGCTGCCATCAAGATATCACTAGATACTCTAATGCTGGGCAGACACTGTGCGATTATTTTCAGTCGCGCGATTCAGCTCCTGCTCAAACTGTACGATTGACTCGCAGGGGGTTAGAAGTTCATAGGTCACGATGCAGGTCTCACACTATACGACCCGATGCTCTGATGCGACCTGAGTGCTCACACTGTGCCTCCATAAAATGAAGGTTATAACAGAAAATCTGTCGCTCTCCCTCTCTGTCTTTCACTCACACAGACACACCACCACCATCAGCTTTGCTAAATTGCTAATGAAAAACATTGATCAGGCAGCTGTGATTGAGCAGCAGTGTAGATCCAACTATTTTCACGGTTGTTGTGGTCGTGATAATTTTGTGAGGCCACATCGAAAAGGCTCGGATGGTTCTACAGGTTGTGCCTCCATCGCTTGTGTCCAGATCACACGCTGCACTGTCGTGCTACGCCGTCTTTTTCGCTGACATTTGTGTTTGCGCGTGCGCAGTGTGACAAACTGCGGTGACACCCTCACGACCAAGCGATTGATGATCGGGAGCTGGTCGTGAGGTGTTAATTGTGTCTCGTTACCCCACGTATGCACACGATGCACGACGCACGATGAAGGCCAAAATCGGGCCGATCGCCAAAACGGTCACACGACTCAAAAATCGGCTCAAAATGGGCCCAGCACAAGTAAGGCCGTTTCAGTGGAATGCAATTTACGAAAACCAGACTGGAAAGTGTCCATAACAGCATTTTTATCCAGGAAATAGTTAAGTTGTTCTAGTACTACTTTTTCTAAAATTTTCGATATAAAAGGCAGTTTGGATATTGGCCTATAACTGTTAGGAAGAGATGGATCCAGCTGGGGTTTCTTTAATATTGGCTCAACAACAGCTTGTTTAAAGAAGCTGGGGACTGAGCCAGTATGAAGAGAAGTATTTATCATTTCCACAATACAGGGGCCAACTGAATCAAACACACTAGTGAAACATGAAGATGGAAGGACATCAAGGGGGCTTGAAGTCTGTTTTATATGACAAAGCAGGCCTCTGATGTCTTGTAATGTAACAGGAGTAAAAGAGGACCAAGTATCAGAGGAGAGCAAGTTGAAAGTCTGATATTGAGAAGATGATGGAGAGATATTAGACCTGATGGCAGTGACCTTATTTCTGAAATAGTTCATAAACTCATTGCATTCGGACGTTGAGTGAACTGGTGCACAAGGAGCATCAGGAGAAACAATACTCTTAATTGTTTTAAACAAGAATTTAGGATCTTTCTTTTTTGAGGCTATGAGGTGTGAAAAATACTCTGTTCTGGCGTTTTCCACGTCATTTAGTAAGAGGACAGATTCTTTAAGGTGTAACTTATAAACCTCAAGCTGGGAAGCCTTCCACAAACGTTTCAGCTTGGGACAATATCTCCTGAAATTACGAATGTTTTCATTTAACCAAGGATGAGATTTCAAACATAGGACAGTACTTTTTTTCAGAGGTGCCACTAAACTAGAATTACACTGATTATTAAAGGATGAGACAAGAGAGTCCAAATCATTGTAAGTCATTTCAGCGTCAAACATGGCAGAGAACCTTTTGCCGGCGTTCTGGTTTATGATTCGCCTTTCAATCGTTATTTTGGGAGCCGGGGGATCCAAATAAAACGACAAGTTAAAATATATGCAGCTATGGTGACTCATATGGACATTTTCCACACGAATGTCATTTATATTTAAACCCAAGGAGAAAACAAGGTCCAATGTGTGACCCTTTACATGTGTAGGGCCAGAAACATGCTGCATAAAATTAAAAGACTCTGTGATAGTCATGAAGTCAGCAGCCATATTACAGGATGCATCATCAATATGAAGGTTAAAATCTCCCAACATTACCACCTTCTCTAATTTAATAATGGATGACAGGAGGTCGTTAAATTCAGTTAAAAAGACTCCGGCAGGGCCAGGAGGTCGGTAGATTCAAATACAATAAAAGGTGTGCAAAGAGCCGACCTTGATCATCTGCAGTTCAAAGGAGGTAAAAGAATCCGAGTTCATCAGTCTGCATGTGAATCTGTCCTGGTGCAAAACAGCGAGACCTCCGCCACGTCCCGAAAGACGTGGAGCTCCGATGACGGAGCAGCCAGTCGAACAAATTTCCTTCAGATGTATATAATCCATGTTTTGTTGCCACGTCTCAGTTAAACACATGACGTTGAGAGATTCCTTTATAACAAGATCGTTTAAAATAAACGATTTGTTTGTGACTGAGCGAGTGTTGAGCAGGGAACTGCAACACACCAGCTCCTGTGTCTGAATGCAAAAGAAATGTGTTGTTTGAGTGAGAGACTGCACCTGTGGCTGAACTATAGATACATATCGATTATAAATTGGTCCAAAAACCTCTGATGTTCAGTTGTTTTTTGTAAAAAGATAACAATGTTAGCCTTTTCTGCAGCTATGGGGCATATATGGTATCACTCTTGGCTGGAAGCAGTGCTTAAACAATGGAAAAAACACAAACTTTGTCCAAAAACCTCTCATGTTTAGCTGTTTTCCACTTTTTCTTTGGTCATTTTTTCTTTGGTCATTTTAGCCTTTTTGGCCAGGGTGAAGGGAGCATCTGCCATCAAACAAGAAGACAGCCGCATGTAGCTATGATGATGTTTGCTAGTTCACCTTACATGCATTAATGTAATAACGTGGTTAGCCTACTCAACGTAAATTACACACGAACAACATTAAGCTACTCACGCAGAGAAGAACGGCTGCTGCTGCATCATCATCCTCATCATTTCTGCTACACTGGCAGGGCTAGGGGCCAGGACTCTCCTCTCTGAGTTTTTGGGGGATGTTGCTAACTCCGGGTCCGATAACAGGCACCACACCCGCAGTAGATGTGCCCGGTGTGAGGTCTCGCAGCAAGCTATCAAATACGGCGCATTTCTGGGCTTTTAAAAAAAACGCTATACGTCGCCAGGTGTTTCATCAGATTCGAGGTGTTACCTCCTTTGACAGTATCACAGTATCAGCTTAAAGCACTTGTTGCTGCTGAGTTTGCATATTTTGCTGTGAAGTACAGCCTTTTACAGAATTTTGACCGCTTCGCCTTGGACATTTTTAATCTGTAGCTCTGCTCTAAAAGAACATACGTACCTGGGCCCGCCTACTACGCTTGGAAAGGTAAAATGATTGGCTAGAATCCAAAGTGTATGACATCTCAGGGAAAAGAAAGGACCGAAATAAAGGACCGAAATAAAGCACCGAAATGTGCGCTGCTTTTCGGTCTGGTTACTACCGTTTATGTCAGAATCGGTGCCATAATGGCACCGGATACCGGTACCCATCCCTAGTCCTGCCTCATGTGATAAATATGGCCAGTGTGATTGGCTGAGCCTTTCAGGGAGCTCTGTTTAGTTTTAGCAGCGGCAAACCTGCGCTGCGAGGAGGACGGCAGCAAAGAGGAAGAACCTGGATATAAGAAAGTGTTTTTCAAAGAAACCTGTAAGTCACTTAAAGCCAAGCTCACTCATAAAATGTGTCCGTCATAATAATGTTACAGGCTGTGCTAGGCTTTGGCCCACATCAGTCTAAAACTGTATGTAACCATGAATAACGTGTTTGGGAACTACCTGCACAGCAGGCAGCACTGTTAGTTCTCTCAGTCTCAGAGCAGCGTTTCTAATTTTGATTGGAACTGTCAGAGAAAACGGCAGCCTCGAGCAGCCAGGATATTAGTTTACAGAGGCTGTTAGAATTATATGTCTAACATTAAAATGTTGGTGACACAATAATTTCTTCCTAATGGCACTGACATATTCATAGGGTTTATTTTTGAGACAAAATATCACGAGGTAGTCATGATTTTGCAAATATTCCACCTTGTAGTGCAGTTTGCACAAATTGTTTCAAAAATGCACTCAGCCTACAAACATTACTGACGAGTCAAGATCTGCACAAAGTGACAGAAACACTGAAGCAGCTGCACATTTTATTCTTATTGTCATGTTTGTCCTGTTTGTCAGGTGAAGAACCAACACAAAGCTCAGAGAGTAATGGTGACACAAGGTCACAGGTGAAGTTGGATGATGACTTGTTGGTTCATGACTGTATTCGAAGCACATGTGTGACTGCATGTATGAGGAATGTCTCACTGTTATTCATCAGGTGACAGAGGCAGCTCTGCCATGTTGTAGCTCAGAGGTGAAGAGGCGAGGTCACAGGTGACTGACTGATGATTTGGTGCTACAGATTAACGAGAGGAGCAAGCATGTGTTTGGCTCCCTCACATAGTGGACATTGAGTTGTTGTGTGGGGCACCAGTAGTCCATGTCTGTTGCTGTAACAGTAGTTCATGTTTAGAATAAAACATCCCAGCTCACTGATCTGATCGGGGCAACAGTGCCTAAAATGTTGTATAATCTTTTACTCTGTGGTCATCTTAGACGAGTAGTTTTATGGACAAAAACCAGCAGGTCATTCAGTGTTCCCTTAGTGCTGATGTGTCAGAGATGTTGGTGTACTACAACTGAAGTAATGATGTTAAGTCCTTAAAGTCATATTCTTTTATTGTCATGACTGTATTTGAAGCTATTTTTATTTTTGTATGATACCTGATTTATATGGAATATGGCTGAAGTAAACTAAAGTCTAAAATACTTAGTCATTTGTTTAATAGTAATTTAACATATAAAACTATGAATTATAATTTTAAATGGTTTAAAAGCATGTAGAATAGCATATGTAGGCAAGTATATTTCTCCTTTTATCAAGAAGCAAAGACAAAAAAGAAAAAAAAAAAAACGGGGCAGGGCTCGGTGGTTGAATCGTCCGTCCCCACCGATGCCAAAACCAAATCTACGCCCTTGTACTGTGTACTTGCGGGAGAGAGGAGTGTGAGAGTGGTGTGTGAGAGTGGAGGAAGGCGGTCACAGGTGGAGTTCAGCTCGCAGAGAGGTGCTGGGTGTAGATCAGCAGCGTGTAGGGAGAACAGCTACACAAGAAATCTCGCTCAGAAACCAAATCTCGCGGTAAAACTATTTTTTTCCTCTCACAGCCAATCACAGCGCAGGGTCCCGCAGGCTTCAATGCAACAGCCAATCACAGTTAGGGTAGGCGCTGCGGCGTGATGACGGAACGATAAGGAAAAAAGCCGTGCTGTGATTCGCGGGAAAAGTGAAAAATGGCGCCGGAGTAAGTTTGAAGTTTAGCGCCGCGGAGAGCAGTAGTAGCAGACAGACAGACGTAAGGGAGGCAGACAGGCAGACGTGAGGGGGACGGACAGAGACAGACAGACAGACACCCTGAAGAAGCATCGACTCAACGACCTTCTGTCCTGGGATGCCAGCAGCGGGAGGACCGGCAGAAAGGAGGCACAGCCCGGATCAATGCAGGTATCACGGCTTCCCTCTCTGCGCTGACCCGCTCTGATTTAGCCCTGGGATTTAGTGTGGCCCGTTAGTTCAGCCCGGGACACAGAGCTGTTGGAACCCTTGAATTTATCCCGTGTCAGTTCATCACTGTGCGCAAGTGTTTTTTTTTGTGAGCTGGCCCTCTTAACGTGAATTATTACGGGCTGTTACCGGGTTATCGTTCAGGATTTCATGGCCCGGTTTACTCGTTATTCCGATCGGTTATCGCGCTTCATCAGCTCTTTTCCGTTAGTTAACCCGTTAGGGTGTGGTGGGTAGTTACTGGATGGTTAGAGCTCTGTTAACGGTATGTGATGGGAGGACGCACTGCGCATGTCAGCCCTCCTCCAATCCACCGCGCAGTTCAGGAATGAATCACAGACCGTCTGTCTGTCTCTCTGCAGGATGTATGAGGACCTGATCGAAGACTTCTGCGGTCTGGAGCATCAGGTGTCTCCAGGGGGCGGAGGGTGTGAAGGGGGGCGTGTCCCCGAACCTGACGGGGTGGAGTCCAGTCTGAGCGTGGGTCAGTTCGTGCTCTGTCGTTGGTCAGATGGACTGTACTACCTGGGAAAGATCCAACGGGTAAGCCTGTGCTCACCTGACACCCACTGCAGCGTCATCATGCTCATCGTGATTGGCTGAGTTTCTGTGTTCTGATTGGTGGATAGGTGAGTCCCCCTAGGCAGAGCTGCTTCGTCACTTTTGAGGACAACTCCAAGTTCTGGGTCCTCTGGAAGGACATCCAGCACGGTGAGACAGACGGGTGGAGTGAGAGAAAGCTAGAGAGGGCAAGACAGGTGCTTCATGTCTGTGATCTGCTTCTTTTGTCCAATCCTAATGCAGCTGGAGTACCGGGGGAGGAGCCTCGCTGCTCCATGTGCCAGGAGGTGGACCCAAACTCCAACACCCAATCAAACCAGATCCTGATCTGTGGGAAGTGTGGGATCGGTGAGTCTGACACACACACACACACACACAGGAGCAGTCCATTAGGAACACTTGCCTGTAGGGCTGGGCCATATCATACCGTTCACGGTAATACCGGTATAATGTTGGGCAACGGCAAGAAAATGAAATATGGCGATAGAATATGGGTAAAACGCGCATGCGCAGTGCCTTTGTTTTTATACGCACATGGCAGAAAACGCATGGTGGAGACGGAGAATGAGAAGAGCGAAAGCGGATCGTTGAATGAAACGGATGAACGAGAATCCGGTTGTTCAGTGATCACGCGACGAATCCTACTTCCGGGTCTAAAGTAGTCTGCGTTTAATATGGCTTTTGTGTTGTTAACATGTTTAATGTTTTGTATTTTCTTCTATTTGATCTCAAAAAGCTCCTAAAACAGTCAGTGATCACTGTTGACCTCCCTCGGCTTTTATTACCGCTAATCATTTATTTAAGCTCAGTTTTTAAAACCTTAGGATGTAACTACAGCCCAGCCCATGCAGCAGTATATGAATGACTAACCTCGTATTGTGGATGGATTATCTCAGTTGTTCTCCTGGCTGAAGTTTGGTCTTTTACAGCATCCTGCCATGCGATTACATTTGTTCCTGACCACCGAGAACACTCACGTTAACTTTTATCGAGTGGAAAAAAAGTTAGCTTGTTTATATTATGCTAACATAGCTGTGTCGCTAGCGGTCACGTAGCACATCATTATATACCAGCTAGCCCAACTTCAGTAACCCTACAAACGTCACTGCTGTTTAGTTTCTGTCTTCATTTATGCTGGAAGTGATAACAGAGCTGTACGTTTTAATTTGTTTCCAAAACCCCGCAGTCAGGACATGCTATATTGTATTTAGATAGAAGCTAGCGAGCTAACTCCCTGCTAACTTCTAACTCCGTTAAATATCATAAATTCCGTTTTCATGGATGCCTGGATGTTAAACTCAATTGTTACACCTGGTAGAGCAGAACGCTGATCATTTTATTAAAGATGAAAGACTTTAGACAGTTTTTCAACTCTCAGTAATGCCACAGTGATCGTTTGATATATGGACCTGCAGCGGAGTTTAGGCCCAGACACGGCTGGTGACGTCAGACTGAACAACCGGATTGGTTTGTAGAAATGCTGCAGCTTCAGTGGTGTGGAACTGGTTTAGCTTTCGTCCGTCAGATACACAACAAAGCACTATTTTTGGTGGAGCATGCTAGCGGGCCGTCGTTATTACCCTGTTTCTTGGAAAATACGGCGTACTTACAATCAACCCTTTGATTTTTCTGAAAATCGACAGAGCCCCTTATAACCCCGTGTGCCTTATGTTTGAATTCTGGTTGTGTTTACTAGGGCTGCCACGATTTGTCGACTAGTCACGATTACGTCGACTATCAAAATCGTCGACGACTGATTTAATAGTCGACGCGTCGTTTGAAACTTTGTACGATCACAAAAGACGCAGGAATAATAGCAGGATTTAAAGGTATAAAGTAAGAAGAAAAAGCGAGTTCTTAGTCACACAGTGTCCCAGGTCTCACACAGGCACTTTTATTAACATACAGCGCAGATGTACGTGAAAAAATTACTCAGAAAAAAAAGAAAGAAATTATCAACATTTATTAAATAATAATGCTCATTAATGCCGTTAATGTCATTTTAACGAGATTAACGCTGACAGCACTAAAATAGTAATCTCCAAATGTTTTCTTTTTAACGAGCAGCCTGCAGGTGATGGGGGAGTTGTGTTCAGTGAAGGAGAGGCGAGGCAGAGTAACGTTGCGTAGAGACAAAAGTGGACGAAAGAGAGGCAAACTTGCGGTTCCACAAGTATAATTGTAACGTAACGTAGTAACATATTGTGTATAAAAAAATATATCGATATATTAAAAAACTCGATATATCGCCCAGCCCTACTGCATGGTGTTTCGGGGTGGGATTTATTGGACGGGCTTGCAGTGACATCAGCGTTTTCTCAGGAGGCGGAGCTCCTCCATAACTGCTGATACTTCTAATGTGAATGACCTCTGACCTTTAACAGAAGCTCAGAGTGAAGCTGATAGTAGAAACATTAGCGCAAACGCTGTTTGCAGTAAAGGCAGAAATGCTTTCTGATGATCAGATTTAAGGTCAAAGGTCACGATGACTGAGTGCTCTTTGTTTATCTGTTGCCATGGTGAATCCTGGGCTCTGACCATCACCTGTCTGTCAGGTTTCCACCAGCAGTGTCACATTCCTCCAGTAGAGGGCAGCGGCACCCTGACTCCGTGGTTCTGCAGACGCTGCGTCTTTGCTCTGGCGGTCCGGGTACGATGCTTCTCACCTGTGTGTGTGTGTGTGTGTGTGTGTGTGTGTGTGTGTGTGTGTGTGTGTGTCTCTCTCTCTCTCTTACCCGTGTGTGTGTCTCTCTCTTACCCGTGTGTGTGTATGTGTGTGTGTGTGTCTCTCTCTCTCATTTGTGTGTGTGTGTGTGTCTCTCTCTCTCTCTCATGTGTGTGTGTGTGTGTGTGTGTGTCTCTCTCTCTCATTTGTGTGTGTGTGTGTGTGTGTGTGTCTCTCTCTCTCTCTCATGTGTGTGTGTGTGTGTGTGTGTGTCTCTCTCTCTCATTTGTGTGTGTGTGTGTGTGTGTGTGTGTGTGTGTCTCTCTCTCTCTTTCTCATGTGTGTGTGTGTGTGTGTGTCTCTCTCTCTCTCATTTGTGTGTGTTTGTGTGTGTGTGTCTCTCTCTCTCATTTGTGTGTGTTTGTGTGTGTGTGTCTCTCTCTCTCATTTGTGTGTTTGTGTGTGTGTGTCTCTCTCTCTCATTTGTGTGTGTGTGTGTGTGTGTGTGTGTCTCTCTCTCTCATTTGTGTGTGTGTGTGTGTGTGTGTGTGTCTCTCTCTCTCATTTGTGTGTGTGTGTGTGTGTGTGTGTGTGTGTGTCTTTCTCTCGTGTGTGTGTGTTTGTGTGTGTGTGTGTCTCTCTCTCTCATTTGTGTGTGTGTGTGTGTGTGTGTGTGTGTGTGTGTGTGTGTGTGTGTGTGTGTGTGTGTGTGTTTGTGTTTCGCCTGCCTCTGACTCGTGTCTCTGCACCTGTGTGTCCCACAGAAGGGCGGGGCTCTGAGGAAAGGTGTGATAGCCAAAGCCCTGAGTGTGATGAAACAGGTGCTTCCGTACGAGCTGGAGGCCCTGGACTGGGACTCGCAGCACCGGACCAATCAGCAGCAGTGTTACTGTTACTGCGGCGGCCCTGGAGAGTAAGTTGGCCTGATGACAACTGCAGGTGTGGTTGGCCATTACTTGATTCACCTGTGTGCATTACCTTTGTGTGCAGGTGGTACCTGAAGATGCTGCAGTGCTTCAGGTGTCAACAGTGGTTCCATGAGGCGTGCACTCAGTGCCTGCAGGAAGCAATGATGTTTGGAGACAGGTGAGGCTCCACCCCCTGCTCCGCCCCTCCCCCTGCTACCTTTCCCCGGTATGGCTCTGACTTCCTGTCCTCCCGCAGGTTCTACTTGTTTGTGTGCGTGGTGTGTAATAAGGGCTCAGAGTGCGTGCGGCGCCTGTCCCTCAGGTGGGTGGACCTGGTCCACCTGGTGCTCTACAACCTGTCCATCTGCAGCAAGAAGAAGTATTTCGAACTGGACGAGATCCTCACCTTCGTCTCTACCCACTGGGACCACCTGCAGCTTGGGAAGGTAATAGCACACCTGAGCCAGGTACGCTGAGATCACGTGGTGTGCCTGTGTTCATTTAACCCTCTGTGTGTTTGTTCAGCTGTCCAACACCCCCCCAGCAGAGAGGGGGCAGCACCTGCTCGACGCACTCAACAAGTACAAGAGCAAGTAAGGACCAATCAGAGCGAGGCCGTCACGAGTACACGTGTGTAACATGAACACAGGATGTGTGTTCTTAACGTGTGTGTGTGTGTGTGTGTGTGTTCAGGTTTCTGTGCGGGAAGGAAATCAAAAAGAGGAAGTGCATCTTTCGTCTGAGGACCAGGGTCCCTCCTAACCCCCCCTCCAAGCTCTTTCCTGAGCGTGCTCAGAATGATGGGGGCGGGGCAAGGAAGAAGACGGCGAGCAGGTATGATCTCTTGCTGCCAGCCGTCGCTGCCTGTGATTGGACGAAGCGTAACCGTGGTGTTTATTTCTGTTTCTTCAGCAGCTCAGCTGAGAGGAGAAAGAGGAAGTCCAAGTGGCTTCTCGAGGATGCCATTCCTAATGTGAGGCTCATTTTCTTCTTCTGTGGTTTCTAAAGCTGTTAATGCATCACGCTGACTGTGACCTTCTGCCCGTAGAACGAGCTGACCTGCAGCTGGACCGCCAACCACCACATGGCCAACATTTTTGACTTCACGCTGGATGAGCTGCAGAGCCTGAAGAGGTGAGATTAGCGCTGGACTCGGCGCTCTGATTGATGCTTTGCTTACCTGTGCTTTCCCGTTCACGTCATACGGTGGCGCACCTGTGACGTTGCTGTCCTTCCTCAGCAGCTCCAGCAGAGCCGTCAGCATCGACCAGGACTCCACCGATGCCTCCACCTCTGGCTCCGCCTCCTCCTACCACTTCAGGTGAGCTGAGTGAACACCTGACTCACCAACCCTAGGCTTTTGATATCTGACCTTTGACCTCTGTCTTCAGGAGAAGGATGGGCAGCAGAAAGAGGAAGTTACCCCGGAACAGTTACAGCCAGTGGGCCAATCGCAGTGAGGCAGGGGAGGAGCTTGGAGGGGAAGAGCCTTCTGGCATCATTGGGGCCCAGGAAGCTACAAACCACACCCACCTGACCACAGACTCCTCCCACTTCTTGTCAGACCACTCACCGCTGCCGTCTGACAACTCCCACCTCCACTCCTCCATCTCCTCTTACTTTGGAGTAGCGGGTAGGCTAACCAATGGCGAGCGCTACCAGGTGTTGGCTCGCCGCATCACCCCTCAGGGGACGGTCCAGTACTTGCTGGAGTGGGAGGGGACGACCCCTTATTAGGACGTTATTAAGGTCCAGGTGGTGTTAGAAGCTTTGATTCCTTTTCCTCTACACTTGCTGCTGGTGAGCTGCTTATTGGTTGAAACCTGAACTGACACTGTGGCCCCGCAACCACCTGGTCTCCCCGTGTCCCTGTTAAACATTTGGATCCCTGTTAAACCACCGGGCTCTCCGTGTCCCCGTTAAACCACCGGGCTCCCCGTGTCCCCGTTAAACCACCGGGCTCCCCGTGTCCCCGTTAAACCACCGGGCTCTCCGTGTCCCCGTTAAACCACCGGGCTCTCCGTGTCCCCGTTAAACCACCGGGCTCCCCGTGTCCCCGTTAAACCACCGGGCTCTCCGTGTCCCCGTTAAACCACCGGGCTCCCCGTGTCCCCGTTAAACATGTGGGCTGTATATCCCCAGCTGGCTGGTGAGTTTTGAGGAATCAGGAATCAAAGCTGAACTCGATCCTGGAAAAAATAGTTTTTAGTTTAAAAAGTGTTTAAATGCAGCCAAAGAGACACACAGAGCTCCCGCCTGACTCCTCCCACCTCCACCATGTTTGCAGCCTCACACACTGATTAGTTGTTTTCCTGGTTGTAATGATGTCACACTGGTGGAGTTCTTCTTTTGCTCTGATTTGTAAAACACTCAGAGTTCCTCATGCAGCGCCCCCTGGCTGTCAGACAGCACCCTGCCTCTCTTGCCCCCTCCCTCCCCTGAAGTTTTCATGTTGTGTACCTGATCAGAAGCACTTAGTCACATGTTTACCTGCCCCTTCCTCACCTGTGCAGTGTTCTCACTCTATCACATGATCTCACCTGCGGAGCATCCCATTCGTCGTCTATGCAAACACCAAAGTGCGCCTGCTGGTGATCAATCTGAGCCACCGATCAGTGTTTCTCCTAGCTTGAAGCTAACGCAGCCCATATTTGTGAATGAGGGATGCTAATAGTGCTAACAGTCTCTGAGACGTTAAACTGGCACTCTGTCACTTTAAGATATGCTCTGCTCCTATTGGCCTGTTAAATGCTTGTTTTGATCATCTGACTGTTTGTTTGCTGTTTTCCTCTCCAGCTGACCAATCAGCTGCCAGCTTTCTCTGGATTAAAAACAAATGTTTTCTGACCTTTGACCTTTCTGTGTTTCTGTGTGTGTCTGAGAAGCAGAGATGCGTGGAAACCTGGGTTTGTGAAAACCTGTGAGTGTCACAGTCAGTCTACACCTGGCTCTAGGTCTAACTTTATGGGTCCAGATTTACAGGGTCCTGGGGAGCTTTCATGTTACTGAGAGTCCTCACAAAGGCAGGTATACAGGTGTGTGTGTGTGAGTGTGTGAGAGTGTGTGAGTGTGTGAGAGACACTAGTGCAGGTAATCTGATAATCCAGTTAAGGTGTTAAAAGGCAGAGAAACCTGCATGAGTGTTCAGGTGCATCTGTGTCGTTGTCCTGAGGGTCCCAGCACTCACACAGGTATTCAGGCAGACGGGTAACATGGCGATGTGACAGATTCACAGCAGAGGAGACCACCTGCATCTACCTGTAAGCTTCTTCACCTGTCCATACTTTGTGTTTGTGTACCTGCTCTGTGTTTCTTTACGCCTGCCTGAGGTCAGACATGAGGTCCAGCTCATGTTTTCCCTTAAATCAGGGACCTGATTGAAAGCAGCACAGTCTAAGGGAGATCGAGGTGCGTTCCAAACGACCCTTTTTGCTCAGGAAGGTTCCTCACTGAGCGATGTATCTGCATGGTGGCCATAACCAGAGCTGTTCCAGTTCTCCAAACACTACGCAAAGGAACTTCAATGCTTCCCTTAGCAGAGCATCCTTTATGAACGGGGAGAAGAAAATTCCGTCCCATAATTCACAGCAGCGGACCATCTGACCATTCATGAAAACATCAACATAATAAATGTGGAGGATCGTGTAAATGTTCCTTCTAACTGCATTTTCCATTTCATCCTGACCTTTCATTAGACAAAGGTTTCAGTGCTACGTATAACAAAGTACCTCAGAATTGAACTGAACTAAACAAAGCAGGACGTTGTATCTTTTACTCATTGCACATGCAGGAGGGGGGTCAGGTAGCTCGCCTGGTCAGCAGTAATGAAAAGTTTAACACTCTGACTCTGGAGTTGGGCAGCTTCAGGTCCTGGGCGCATCAAACGTAGCACAGAGTGGCTCTGGTTTAATTTGAGGACTTCAGACATCGTTTGGGAAACAGTTCCAAACGTTGGCCAATGAAGGACCAGTACATATGAAGTCATGTACCAGGAGCACCCCCTACAGGCTGGGTGTATACGCTCCAGCCTGACCCTGGATCAATGCACCCGATGATCTTAAATGAGTGTGTCGAGCACACATCGATATATTGTGAACTTGGCCGAGGACAGAGTCCCACAGGTCATCTGTGATATGAAAGTTATGTCTTGTTCCCATTTAGATTCGATGGCAGCTACTGAAGAAGATTGTAAGTGGGAGACTAGATTGTACAAGGATGATATTATGCCCCTGGAGGTTGGACTGACCATGGGGTGGCTGTAGCGCAGGTGGTAGAGCAGGTCAGCCACTAATCAGAAGGTCGGTGGTTCGATCCCAGGCTGTCTCCTGGCTGCATGTCAAATAACCTTGGGCAAGATACTAACCCCGTGTTTGCCTACTGGTGGTGGTCAGAGGGCCCGGTGGCGCCAGTGTCCGGCAGCCTCGCCTCTGTCAGTGCGCCCCAGGGCAGCTGTGGCTACAATGTAGCTGCCATCACCAGTGTGTGAATGAATGGATATAGTGTGAAGCGCTTTGGGGTCCTTAGGGACTAGAAAAGCACTATACAAATGCAGGCCATTAAAATATCTGCTGCAGGGCTGCCAAACTCAATTGCACTGGGGGCCAAACCTCAAGGCACACTTTAGGTCAAGATAAACATTTATTGAACACACTAAAACAATGTTTTGTAAACATAAATATGAATACAGACAGGAATATTATTCCAGAATAAATAAACTTTAAAGTTAAAGTTTATTCTTTAAACATTTTGCTCTCCATAAAAATATATCCTGTCAAAATTATGCAAGTTAGAAACAAGAACATGCTGCCAAAAGCCCAGAAAAGTAAATGAAAGCAAACACAAGGTTGGAGCCGCATGTAGACGGAGCTGGGCGTTGCTGCAGGAGTGGAGCTAATAAACTGTGCGGGCCAGTCAGTGTCGTACTTTGCCTGAGTGCATCATTACACTGCAGCTGCATCTGAATCTGCACGGGTGCAGTTTCCACGTTGGGTTGTGAAGCAGCTCGAAATTCTCTTTTTGTGCTTCAAAGTCACCAAAGCGCCACAAACTCAGTGCACTCAGTTTATCAGCAAAGTGCGCATTTGGGAACACTGTTGCACTGACTTGGCTCAACATTACTTGGCAACAGGGATCACTGCATCATAAAAGACTGAAATTGACGGTGATTTAAACCTTTAGTTCGGATCAAATTCACGGTCTCCGTTACGGTGATCATTACATGCTCCATTTTAAGGACTTTACCACACAGCCTTTCCTGGTGTGTGATGCAGTGATGCTGTTAACTCACCGGTACAGTTCTCCTGCATCTTTACTCGCATCCTACTGACTAGTCAGTTTTTTTTCACCGCACAACACCGGCGCTGCATCCAACAAGTTTGTCCCAGGACAGTTTCATGTCGTTTACACTTTGACATACGTTTCTATTCAGGCTCACATTTGCCAAAATCTGTGTTTTGTCTGGACACAAGACGACGCACAGCTTCATCATGCAGCTCTTTAGAAACTCTCCCTCGGTAAATAGCCGGGCTGATTTGGCTCCTCTGCCACAATAAAACTTGCTTTCACAACAGCTTCACTTTGTGGTTTTGCTCTGGTGACAAACGTCTGCTGAAATGTCAGATTCTTCTTTAGCTCGTCTACTTTCTGTAGTTTCTGCGTTTAGGTTTTTCTGCTTATCCTGACGTTTCGTCTCGTCGTGCCGTCTTAAATTAAATTGCTTCATTACAGCCACATTCGCTCCACTAATAAGACACACGTGTTTACCAGCATGTCTGTAAACATATATTCAGCCTGCCACTGGTGCTGAAAGGCTCTGCTTTCAGAATTAACTTTTCTCTTCGCCATTGTGAGCGGCTAGCTTCGCAATAGAGATCGACAGACCACGTGACTTTCGCGCGTTGCGTTGTAGGTACGAGTGGCAACAAAATCAAAACACTGCATCGAGCGCTAGCATTTCCAGCTCCTCTAATCTTAATTCTGCAGTTTTAATCCCTACTTGCATTTTATTTGCCCCAAAAACAGTGATGTACGAAACCACGGTGAACACGGCAGCTCCGTACGAAGACAGACGTGACGAAGAGGCAAAAAAAGTACGAGGAACAAATCAAAGGAGTGGAAGGGTCAGACCCACACGAGCACACAGAGTGGAGTAAGGACGTTAGCGTGCTGCACAACTTTCATCACGCACATATTTATTATTATATGGTCCTAAGCGTGAGTGCACACACTCACAACATGTTTAGTAACTTCAGATCCTGCAACAAGCCCAGCTCCAGTTTACTTTGGTGATTTGGACGATTCCATCTCACAGCTGCTGTTACATGTTTTTCTTTATCTCCTGCACAGGCCAACGCATCTATTTGTCGTTTCAGGTTGTAGTGTTACACAACATTTTCAGATCTAATAGAAAAAAATGAGTTTCATAATTCATTCAATTATTGTCTTTATTTATAGCTGGCATTATTGTTTCATTCTATTATAGAATCTTAGGAGGCAACATTGTATTTCATCAGCTTTATTAGCTGCTTGGGTGAAAAACAAATCAACAATGCAACAAAAAAAACAACAATATTGCAAAACAACATACTGGAAAACAGTTATTCATCACTTGCTTCAATACAACACTTGGGCACATATATGCAGACGTTTCGTAGCTGTTTTGATATCACTCTCTCTCTTAACTATCTGTCATTGAAGGAACAAATAGGTGGTTTGAGGGAAAGTGGAAGGGAGGGGACAAAAACAACAAAACACAAAAACCAACCCCACCCAAGGAATAAAACACAATAACATGCCACGATGTAAAGAAAACTAACACAATACCAACCACCAATATCACCCCAGCAGGTTGCATGGAACAGCACCCCTAAGCCCCCTGCTCTCGTCCCATATTAGCTAAGTACTCCTCGTACCACCAGCTTCGTACCTGCACCGTTAACGTTAACCCCTAAACTTAAAGCAGGGCCCACATTTCAAGGGGATGAAGAAGAGAAACAAAACAAAGAAAAGATAAGGAAAACAA